>NW_008612966.1:6387-48338 GCF_000691845.1 Merops nubicus | reverse complement strand
TGCCCTGCTCTGCCCTGCCCCTCCCTTCCCTTCCCTTCCCTTCCCTTCCCTTCCCTTCCCACCGTACCAGATAAAAATCCTTCTTGGCACACTCAGCACCGCTAACAACAATTGACTACTCAATTGGAAGGACCTTCAGTATAGATTGATATAGCACAAATGTCAGGCAGATTATAACTCTCTTAACTGTGATGGAAATCCCCAGTCAGCTAAAGGAAGGAAGCTAGAGGGAATAAACCAGTATTACATATCTTCATGTTATATGATGCATAAAGTTCCCGTTAAGACACTTGGAGCTTTCATTTTCCCCCATCCCCTGGTTCAGAGGAGTATTATGTTCTTTCTCTTGGTGAAATAAATTATTTTTATATTCTTATTTTTTAATGGTCTTTCCCACGTTGTTTACCTTTGTAGCACCCAAGGGGCTCGCATATTAAAGTTAACATTACCTCAAGCAGCAGGGTTGCCCTGGCTGTTTTGACGGGGGGGCTGTGCAGCCCCTCTTCCCTCACATTCACTGTTGATGCTCTGTTGGGCTACACCGAGGAGGGATCAGCACCAGACTGGAGGCCCAGGAAACCGTGGTGAGTTGCAAGCCAGCTTCAGCGGGCAGTTCCCCCTGTTACCTCAACCAGAACTTTACAATTTCCTATTGAGGAGTCTTTTCAGGGTGTATTGACAGGAGTGGCAGACAGGGTAATGAAAGACAAATTCCATAACGCAAAAGGCAGAGGCACTGACAATGAGATCAGAGGGCTGACCCCTGACCCAAGTCAGCATTTTCTTTTCTCTCCTTCTCCTTCCCTCTCTCTTTCTCAGTTTACTGTTTCAGGTTTGCTTATTATACGGAGCAGTTTCAATTGTGACCCAGAGCCCATTATTGCTTTGGCTGTTCCCCTCCCCTCAAACAATTGTTTGGAAAATGGCCCCAACAATGTGGAAAAGATGCTGATAAGTATAGAAAAGAGAGGTTAATGAGAAAAGCTTGGAGCTGCTTGCAGTATATATTGAAGAGAATAAAACGAAGAGTAGCATTTTCAGTGCAGGCAATAACAAAAAAGATTAGTGCAAGTCTTCTCTGGGCATTTATAGAAGTGTGTGTGTGTTGAAGTCCTTCTGTCAGCCACTTTCACCACAAGGATAGAACAAGCAATGTAATTTCATTTCCCATAGTGGTTCAAGGCTTCAAACCATAACACCAAGATATGAAAGATGTCTTTATGTTGTAATTTTTCAAGTACTTCTTACCTTTTTTTAGCCTTTTCCTAATGACACGTAATCATTAGTTAATTAACGGTATATATTGTTACCGATTTAGCTCATGAAAAGGGTAAAATATACTGTTTTACCCCAGGGGTGGCAAGACTGACATTCTAAAAGACACCACATGTCTCACTTCTGAGGTACATGGCCTCTTCAGTCCTATATTCTATTAGGATTTGCTGTCTTATCACCAGCTGTGTTATGACATTCATGCGCTTAAAGCATCTAGATGTTTCCCCACTTTAAAGTTTGAAAATGGGCAGTCAAAATATCCCAGTTATACAAATCATAAAGATGCCTTTCAAGATTTTTCTTTCATTTTTAATCTCCAGAATGTTTTCAGAGGATCTTTCAGGGTCTGCTTCACATGCTATGTGACATGTCCTTGTTGTACTGTATCAGTTTGATATTCAACTAGTTTCATCTTTGCTCAATAAATTGAAACTTCTGAAAATAGTGAGGAGGTTCTTTACATGTGAAGGATACAGCCAATGGCTTCCCAAATGGAAATCTGAATATTTGGGAAACTGATTTAGACATACCCTAGAACCCTTATTTGATGAGTGCAGTGAAGACCATACCAGTGAAGGCACTAAAAAGCCAAAAGAATCGTTTGTGCTTTTAAACAAGAAGGCTCGTCTTAGAAAAAAAATTAAAATATTTACACTATTATATGCATCAGTATTTATTCTCCAGGAATGTAGTGTTTTAATATACACAAACTACAAGGTACTTGAAGCCAAACAGGAAGGAATGGAGAACAGAAAAAGACCCATGGAGCCAATGCTAAGAATTTTCAAGCTGTTGCCCCCCCTTTTTCTTTCACGAGATCAGCACATTTCAAGAGTTCGGAAGCTAAGTGAGGTTTGTGCTGATGAGAAATACCCCTTTTGTTTGATAAATAGATCTAGAGAAACATTACCTACTGTGTTTATTACAGATATCCCTTGCCAATATTAGTCTGAGCTTTGAAGAATGCTATCGTGAGACATACTGCATTAGGTATGTTGCTGTTCATAGCAATGATTAAACTGTGGACAAGCAAATTCAGGATCCCAAAATTTTAGGTTCTTTCAACCCATAAATGAAAATATAGACTCCTTCCAGGAAAATCTATACTCAAAAAAGGAATTTTTTAAAAAATATTCTGAAGTCTATTGAAATGTTTGATAAACATAAAGGTAGCATTGTTTCAACTAGACTACTCCAAACCTGCTGATAGTTAATAAGGTATTTACTGGGAAGATTTTATTCTTTATAAAACTTTATTATACTTCATTATTAGAAACTAAGTAGAAGCTTGAAGAGTCATCTAGACCTGACCTTTCTCTTCCTTTTCCTGTAGCTCATCCTGTTATTAGAAATAAGTTTGGTATGGAAAACATTACTTCTTAAAACAACTTATTCCTTTGGGAGTAATTTTGTTCTCCGGCCAGTAGACATTTTTGTTTCTCTAACAGGACATTTATCAGGTTCAGGCATGTTTTTGCCTTTTTTTGCAGAGGACCACAGATCAAATCAAATATCACAAAATACCTAGGGATTGCCTGTGCCTCGTGCTGAACCTTATTACAGGTACCCTTTCTTGTACCAACTTCTCCCATGTGAAAGTAGCCCTATTAGTATTCTCCACTAATGCTTTAAAGCAGGCCATTGGATAAGGGAATAAAGATGGAACCTTTAAATTATTAATAATAAAAAAAAGTTTTCTATATCATATCAATTCAGAAAAAAAAAAAAAAAAAGGCAATTTGCTACAGTGGAATAGGCATTAATTGAAAGGCTGACCTTCATTCGGCACACCTTAGACAAGATCAGCAGAGTGGAGGCACTGGTGGACTACAGATCTCCAGAGGGCTTCCAGCTTCTTGTTGTGATGCTTTGGATGAGGCTTTGCATTCTGCCTCACTTCAGGGACTTGTTAAACTGCTGAATTTTGTGAAGTGAGGAAAAGAGCGCTATTTGTACACAGGCTTCTGGCATGTTTCAAAATATGGGGCCAGCAGGGTCATACCTTTCAGCATCGACCTGTGAGCTTGCCTGCCTCACGTTCCCAAAGCATCAGTCAGAGGGGGAGCTATGTGTGGGTAGCAGGATACTTCTACTTAAGACACTATGGCACCTAAATTTGGGGGTTCTATTGATTTGGTTTCATCACACTGAGCAGATAACTGTATTGTCCGGTGTTCACTGCAGGTGTTGACAATCACCAATGGGCTGTGAAACCAGGCAAAATCATACTTTCCTAAACACGTTTTTCCTGGGAGAGCAGATGTTCCAAATCCTGCTTCTGGTAGTGAAATATTTTTCTCCAGAGAAGAAAAAAAACTATGTGCATGACTTTAAATGACTTTATCATTTTTTAAGCAAGCTGAAAATAGAAATACAATTAAGTTTTGTTGAAACTCTTTAGAAACGATGAAGCATATGCTCCAAACTTGGACCATATTTCTGTGTATTGTCTCTAAAGTCAATAAGGTTTCCATGTTTTATAATTAACCATTGGTGACTTCATCTCAATGAAGTCTTATGACATAAGGGTCATATCTATAGAGTAATTTTCTTATTCTGCACCTCTCGAGAGAAGAGATTCTTCAGCTAATGTCAACCAAGGAAATGACAGAGCTCCAGCTGAGTGATAGAACTGCTCCTGCTGATATACCATATTACAGGATGACTAAATGTAGGGCTCCTCAATATTACTTTTCTGTTTGAAGCAGATTGTGGGTTGTGAAGTTAGAGCAAGGAGGGATGAACATGTGAAATTCAGTGTGGCAGACGGTGTTCAAATAGCCCAACAAAGGAAAAACAGGTGCTTTGCAGAAACACTGTCAAAAGATTTAAGTTGCTTGCCTCATTTTCTCTGGCCATACATTTTTGGGAAACAAACAAACAAACAAACCCAAAGCCAAACCAACAAAAAAACCCTTATGCAAAGTTGTTACAAAAAAACAATGAAAAACCAATCAAATATTTTCATCTGAATATGCATGTAAATGGGAAAACAGCTGTGTTGTTTATTGTCTGGGGACAGATTTACTACCACTGAACAAAATTCTGGAGATCGAGATGATAGCAAAATGTTGGAAAATCCCCATCACATATTGAGTAGAAGCTGAGGACCCACGAAAATATTCTTCACACTGCTGTCAAGGTCACAGAATTAGGTGATCTGTTAATTTCTTTGATGTTCTATCATGCCAGTTCATGGTATGACATCATAGTACAAGTGAGAAAGGAATTAAGCTAATTTCCAAAACTGAAGGAATATGACCTGATTAATGAATTAAATTTGTAAAGAAATTGGACAGTTCTGGCTTCTGTGCTATTTCTGGATGTACAATAGTGAGCAGTAGGAACACATTTTTGGAACACATTTTTTGTATACTTTTCATTACTTCTGGACTTTGTTTCTATTGTTTTGAATTTCTAGAAACTAAGTGCTTTTTAAAATTAGAGAAAACTGCTGCTTACTTCTTTCATTTGCTGGAAAAGTGGAAGTGAGTGAAAAAGGCAGATGAAGTTCTGTGTGGTTTAAACATCTCTACATTCAGCAAAATTCAGAGGCTTTTTACAAACACAATTTACAGAAAAATTCATTTATACTTTTAGTGTTCTTTAGTAGTACAGAATTAGGATGCAGCACAGATGAGGTTAGGCAGATCACATAATGCGAGAGCATAGCAGAACAGAAAATAAAAGTTAAGCTGATTCTGCTGTGACCAGCTTCACAATGGGGAAGGCAAACAGGATCCTGTATTACTCTACTGTGAGAATTGCGACTAAATATGATGTCTCCTTGGGAAACCCTTCAGGTAGAGTGGGGAGTGTAATTTGCTACAGTTCTTTTAAAAGTGAAGCAAACTCCTGCTTACTCTTTGGGGTATTAAGTAGACAAAGGTAAGGCAGAAATCTATGTCTGCTTCTTATCCCAGCTCTATTCTTTCCCTGTTACAAAATACTTTTTCTAACAATGCCCTTTATGAATTTTTGATCTAACACTCTACAGCAGAGCCACATGATCAACCCTACATTATTTCTATAAATGGTTCTATGAAACGGAAAACCAGAGGCCTTAATCCTTTTGCTTCTACATAGATTTTGAAAAGTCCTAGAAATTATTTGTATAGCACTGAAAAGAGAGAAGGATAAAACAGGACCAGGTGAGACTTGTTCCTTACACTTTGTCCTGTATTACACTGTACAGGGAAGAGGTGATTGGAGGTGATTGGATCCATATGACCTATTTGCCCCAGCCTTGTAGTATTCAGGCGAAAAAAAAAAAAAGTCAAAGAAAAGCCATCTAGAAACTGTAAGAGTTTTATCAATTTCATAAATACTTACAGTGTGTACCAGTTTGAATTAGAACTTGTCTGTTTGCCTACTCCTTCATTCAGACTCAGTGTCTAACAGCTTCCTCACCTCACCTTCATATCTTACCCTTTACCTTTCTCACTTTTCTGTCTAAATATGTTCCATTTATCTGGTTCCCTTTTCATTATACCTCTTCCCTGCACCAAAAGTATGCTAGCTATTTGACAGAAGTCACCATCTTATTGATCATTCTACTTCACATTTTTTATCTTTCTTCATCTGTCTTTGTATAGCTTGCAAGCTTTTGAAAAAAGATATTGCCTTCAGCTCTGAGCATAGTGCACCATTCAGTTCATACCACAGAAGGGATCTTAGCTCTTGTTAGTTTATACACAATATCGAAATAAATGTGCACTTCTGTACAGTTCTAAACAAAATTACAAATGTAAACATTCCTTTCATAACAACGTCAATTAAATTGACGTGCAGTCTCTCTTTGTGGATGGAAAAGTGAACATACGTAGTCTACGTATTGAGAAAATTTCATTCGTTTTCTAAATGGGTAACCTAATACAAGATTAATTCATGTTTTCATCATTTGGCATCCATATATTCCTCTCAACTACTTCTTTATTAGTTTCTATAGTTTTTGTTTTCTTTATTCTTTTCCTTATCCTTCTATATTGAGTCCTTTCTCTGAATTTGTCTACTCTTTATAATGATGGCACATCAAAAACAATAAGACAGTATTTCTGAAACCAACTGATTTTCTGGTTTTCCTTTTACTTGCATCACTGCTCAGCATTAAGCAAGATGTTATATCTTATGAGTGGTAAAAAATTTTATTGTAACTATGTTTTTAATAAAAAAGAGATGAATTCATACTGCACGCAAGAGAATTGTTTTCCCTGTCTTGTTGTTTTCAAATGCTCATTACTTTCTGAAAGGTGCTAGCAGTCTTTCAAGCTTCCATTAAAACAGGTGGAAAAACTTTTGGGTTTTTGAATAGTATGATAGTTGAGCAATTGTTGAGATATTGTTTCTAAAATACCTTATCCTCCCCATTTTTCATGTTTTTCACATAGCCTTATCACAAAGTCTGTGAATTAGAAAAATAATTGCTGTAATTTGACAGTAGTATTTAGTTAGTTGATCATGGTTATTAAATTACCTGTGACAGAAAGAAATTAAACTGGACCTAAGTATCTGTTTACTTTAACAGTAAGACAACATCTTCTCTTTTCTAACTTCTTTGCTGTCCTATTCCTTGTATAGCCCATCAGGATAGTTGGAGTTTTCGCTAAAAAATCTGCCTGGATAAAGCATGGTTCTCAAAACTGTTCTTGAGAGCCATCAGGAATCCTTGTTAACAGCTCTGTGGAATACTGCTTCATGATGCCTTTATGGTAATATATATCTGATTACAGTGATAAATTCTGATGTCAATTAAAATTTTGTCTCGGCAGTAAGCATTTAGGATTAGTAAGAAGTAACAAGATGACTGCTCTTAGATTAAAAAAAAAAAGCAAAATAGTAATTTTTCCTACAGCAAACTGTTTCTTTCAGTCCCTTTTGTGTGTCAGCAAACCAGATCTGAAAGTGTGTGTATTCCCTTTGGGGAATTGCAAAGACATTCTTCATAACACTCTGTGCAAATACAGCCTAAAAGAGCCTGATAATATGCATATAGCTTGCACAGATGCGAGCACACTCACCGGTAATTCATCAGGACTATTCATGGGCGCAGCTGTTCCTTCACATGAACCAGACTTGCACAGGGAGTCCTAAAGTCTTAGGACACGTTTAATGAAATAAGTTAATGGTTTCTTTTCAACATATCAGGACAATCAAGAGCAAGTACTATCTGGGAAGCCAACAACATCTTCCTTGTTCATTCCTACTTGGTCTTCTGCTACCCCATGGGCTGTCTGCGTTGTTAGCTCTGAGCTGTTTCACATGATGTACCACTTGGAGGGAGGAGAAGCAAGACCCCAGCAGACTGTGCGGATCACCATACAGTCCTTTCAGGTCTGATGCTGCTTGTGGGAAATTGTGGTCAACAGAAACAGAGATAAGGAGACCACCAGTAGTATTCCACCTCACTGATCCTCAGATTTAGTGCAGGAGCTAACTTTCAGGTGGGCTCAGGTAGCATTTATTTTATCTGGCATTGTTTATTTCAGTTTTAATCTGCAACCCACTGACTACAAACTTGTCTTCAGTGGTGTACTTCTGCCTTACCACCTCTTTGATAAACCTCCCCAAAACTGCCTTCAGGTACCCAAGGTGCCAGTTAGAGGAGGGTACTCTCTGTGTGGTCTTTTGGAGAGAGGTAGTCTGTTTCAGAGTATAGAGTTCAAAGCCTGCAGGCTCCTGCTCTGGCTAACTCATTTGATGCTATGCTCATTGCTTGGGCCATACAGCTCACTTATACTTGCCAAAAAGTCTCCATTGCCTTTTCTCTGATCCATAGTGGGGGTGGCACACTGTCTGCTATACATGGCTAAACTCTCTGCTCACTCCAGACCATGTGTTCTCATAGACATTGCTTACTGTCCCTAGTCTGGCCCAGAAGTAAGCTCCAAATGTGTCTGAGAGGAGGGCATTTGTACAGACTGTGCAACTGTGCTGGAACTGTGTTAGGCAGGCTGCAGCACAACTGTAGGGATGGTTGCTCATCCAAGCTTAAGCACAAAGCATTTTACTTTCAGCTAATCCTCTCTCAGTAAGACCATTCTCCTCTTATGCAGGGGGACCCAAGCCTACATTTCCCTGTGGTTCTCTGGTGTAATTTTACATCTTGCATGAAAATAACATATAGGGTGAGGTGGACAATATTATAGCTTGATTTATATGTCTGAACTCGTATCGCTCAGCTACTGTTGTGCTGTTGGTTGAATATGATGTTGGGTTTTAAACTGCATTTTGACAGTTGTATTGGCAGTATTGAGAATTTCTCTGCTGATTTTAGTAAGGCTATTCATTTTCTTAGATACTCCATGATAAGTCAGAGGAGGTAGGCATGTGCCATTTAAGTTGAAGCAAGTTTGTGAAGCCCTTATTTCATGTTGCTAAGTCATTATGTAGCTGGTTGTTGCCTTTCAGCTGACTAGTAACTGCTAAGACTTGGGAGTACTGCCCCACGTTTAAAGACTTGAAGCGCTGAGGTTTAAACCCACAGCCCTGAATGAGGGTTGTCATGTGGATGGTGTCCACACCCATGCAAGAAATACTCTCCTGACTGGTTTTCACCCAGGGTCTGGCCAGCCTTGGATGGGAACTGATTAAGAGATCACCACCAAGTTCCCCTACCTTCTACATTAACTTCGAGGTGGGGCAAAAAGCCACCTATATAAGAACTGACTCTACTTCCTGTGGAGTTGGGAGGTTTGTCTATACAGTGGATGTGCTGGAGGTTCTGGTTGTCAGAAAGTCTTCCTGTGTGTATATAGAAAGTGGAGTTCTCAGGGCAGTGGGGAGGAAGATGAGTCCCTATTACATTATTAGACTCATGGCCTGGCTGATTCCATCTCCCATGGCTTGGATCCTTGGCCAGCTTGATCCCTTCTTCACATCCTGTGTGGTGAGTGAGTGTATTAACTTATTCACCCCCCTGGTGGTGTGGCACCTTGGATCGTTGGTATATGATGTAAGAGCAGAGGGAAGAATTTGGCTGTTAGTTTGCCTGTTAAGGATGACATCTTTCTATATTGGACAAGTGGTCAGGAGAAGAAGACCACTATTAAATAAATACATAAATAAGTAAATTCCTATTACAGCTTTAAACCCTCTTCAGGGCTGTTTTCCTAGTGAACCACTATTAGGCTTTTTTTGACCTTCAGTTTAAGAAGGAAGATCCTAAATTACTCCTTTTGATCAGCTTCTCTTTTTGGCCTGCATTTTCCCTCATTTCTTTTTCATTGCCTTTTGAAGTTTCAAGAGGTAAGATCTGCACTTAACCTGTGGTTCTTCCCAACCTCACAATATGCTTTATAAATCTTTGAGTCTCTCATACTGTGTTCCCTACTGTATAGAATAAAGTGGAAATTGACTTCTGCCATGGCCATTACCAAGATTTATTGATCTGAAAGGATAACATTTTCTTAGGCAAAAGTGAAGCTAAACATGAAGGGAAGAGACTAAACGTATTTGGTCCTATGAGCTTTTTATTGCTGAGGTGCCAGGACCTCATTTCTGTTTTGGAATAATCCATTCTCTTTCTTTTCTGGTTTTTTTTTTTTTTTTTTTTTTTTTTTTTTTTTTTTTTTTTAGCTTACAGAAAAGGTCCGTATTTGTTTCCATGTTGTAGTTCAAAGCTTCTCATTTTAAATTTTAGTAAGGACACTTCTCTGCAGACTTTCCCTTAGGCCTAAAGTAGGTTTGTTGTTCCTGAAATTTCTGCAGCAGTTCTTTTTAATATCATGCCAGCTTGGAATTGAATTGCTTTTCACCTCTGGCATCTGTGACATGAAAAATATACATTTCTGTGTTCTCAAAATAAGAGACAGTATTTTGACATTCAACAAGTCTAGACCTACACTTAGGCACACTCATATCTTTATGGTAGTGGTTTTCCAGTGTCTTTTAAAATCTATTCTTGATGTTCCCAGCTGATGTAACTAAATATGCTTTAGAAAATAGATTTTCCAATTTTTGTGTTTTTTTTTTTTTTTTTTTTTTTTCAGTCATAGGATATATATTTTTTCAGAGAGGTGGAGAGTTTCATGAAGTGGCTAAAATAGATTTGTATATATGGCATCCCATATGTCAAAAGTTTGTTAACAGCTAAACCTTAACATGTGACATGTCCTTCAAATATCTAAAGTAAACCTAATTTTCAATGTATTACTAAATGTGAGAAATACTGTAATAGCAAAATGGAGCATAATATAAGTGATTTCTGGGATCGTGGTAATCGATATCTTTTTTGATAATCAGACTGTCAAATTGCCATTTGAAACTTCTTAGAGATCCATATTGATCATAACTGTAGTTTGATCTTTTTTTATATCTAGCTAGAGCTTGAATGCCTTATCTGAGTTGTCCAAAAACTTCTTTGCTTCTTCCACAATTTATTGAGATTTGCAAGCGCCGCTTACATATCTAGTCCTCTGATTTGTGCTCATCAGCCTTTGTTACCAGCTTCCTATTGCAAATATCTCCTCCTTTGTATTTTAAGACATATGGGGATACCTTTTTTTCACATTAAGCTCATTTTTGGTATGTGTAAGATTAAGGTTTTGTGCCAGAAATTGGCAGGTTGGGTGGACTCCAGAGTCATTGTACAGGGGTCCATCCCAATGGATCTGATAAGACTCAACACACAGGAGAATCACTGTGGTCACACTGAGCCACGCTGAGGTAATTATTTCAAGTTGCTACACTTTCAAATTTATTTCATTTAATTCAGCTGGTTTCACTTATAAATCTAAAGTGACATAAAGTCTATGTCACTACAAATCAACTTATTTCAATCTTAAGAATGAAATTTTATTTTTACTTTCAAAATGTAGGCAAAGTTCTGTTTTGTGGAAACTGGCTTTTAAAACATGCTGGTCTGAGTAATGAATGAGTGGTGAGAGGATTCCATAATCCATAAAATCAACCCGCTGCTTTGTTAAATTGTTTACAGAAGTAGAGGAACTGCATTTTGCTGTTCAGCCATGCATATGGGAGATGGACTGAGCCCTTTACCAGACTCACTTCCTGCAACCTGCTGCTCCTTACAGCTTCAGTATGAGTTGGTATCTCTTGCTGTTTAACACCTCTTAGTCATGCTTAGCATTGATGTTTTTGAAGCTGGAGTTTTGCAGTATATGGTTTTGAACCTCTGCTGTGGCCTTTAGGACTCTTAAAGACATAAATTCTCAAGGACCCCGTTCTTCAGGTGAGCCTCCCATTTAATTTTTGTGTTCTGCCTTCAGCTCTGTTGATCTTTCATGTGCATTTCTCTTTTGCCTCTTCTCTAATGAGTACCATGTATAAGACCAAGTAATGGCCATGGAAGCTTTTTTCAAGCTGTTCCTAGTAGAAAAGAAAAAATATCTGGTTTTTCAATTCTCAAGGAAAATTGCTGCCCAGTGCCTTAGCAGCTACAATCAGAATTACAAGATCAGTGTTTCCTTCTATTATTTTTTTCTGTTCTTAAAGACCAAAGTACTGAAGAAGTTGTCTACTGGGTCAAACCAATGGATTTTTTTTTTTTTTTTGAAGAATACCTTCTCCATTCTCATAGTAGGCTATCACCTGCTACTTCTGCTTTGCAGTGCTGCCTTTTGGAGTAGCTTTAGAGTACTGCCTCTCATTATAAGGCAAACTGATCCTTTTAGTATTTTGTCAGCCTGAACCTCAGACATTAAAACTTTCATTATTTTTTCATGTCAGAGGAAGACTGAATCATTTTTATCCCTGTTACTGACCTGAATCATTTTTATCCCTGTTACTGACTACTCAGATTCATACATGCCCACTCTCTGATCAAGACATTCTTTCTTCTCCAGAGTGTATGCTGCTCACTCCAAACTAATGCAAAAGGATGTTGAGCTCTTTTGTTTACGGTCCTGGGTGAAGCCCCTCTTTCACACCATCTTGGATGAACTTATCTTAGATAGAAATCAAAGGCTATGGGCCTGAATGTGGATATTCAGAGTGTCCATGTAAGCATTCAGACTGTGTAAGCTTTATTTCATAGTCCTTTGGTTTTTCTGGAGATTAAATCTTTTAAATGCATTCATAATTTTACAACTATTTGCATAGACAGTGTGAAATACAAAAGCCATATAACATGAGCTGAATAACAGCTAGTCTGAGTATTACCTTCCTCAAACCCAAATGTAATGTAAAGGCCTCTTCATGAAGAGGTAATTGCAACGCTTCAGAAAATAAGTACACTAGTGTACCTTCTTTAGCTTCTATGTACACATTCACACCTTGACAGTTTCCCTTGTAAATCTCAGCCTTCTTCGCTTCCCTCCCATAAAATGATGGGTGCAGTTATGCTTACTCCACTACTCCAAGATTACTTTGCGCTTTGTCTTGACCAATTAAATCACAGGCACAAAGAACTGTAGGAAAGAAAGAACCTTGTGTTTTAGGGCAGTTGTATCCAGCGTCTTTGAGATGAACTTTTAGATCTTTTGTATTTACATGTTCTTCTTAATCAGTTGCAGTGGAGGAAAAGTAAGGAGTCTAGTTGTTAACTGCAAATATTTGTTCTCTGCTCATGGAGGATCTGAAGCTGTTTCCAGCCATTAGATTGCATTTGATTGCATCCTGCTATGGCACAAACCCCCTGCCATGAAAGAACTGAGCTGCTGCCCACTGCTTTTTCTAATATCTCACAACTTCTTTGAGTTCTTGCATGACGGGATAATTACATAATGTAGCCTTTGAGAAGTGCTACTGTAGGAGCAAGCAGTAATAGAAGTCTTCAAAACAAAAATCACAATGCAATAGGAGGTCTTAGATAAAGGAGTTTAGCTTAGCAAGCTTAAGAGCTGAACCTATAGTTCTAGCCCACAGACGCGATGGGAATTATAGTTACTAAGATTACATTATTGCTCCAAATTTTAAAAACAAACAAAAAACCCCAAACAAACAAACAAACAAACAAATAAAACACACACAAAAAAAAAAAACAGCAACAAACACAAACCAAACAAACAACATGTACACAAAAAAACCCAACCATCTAAAAGTAGAGATCACAAACTGGAGGTAATGTCTACATGAGAAGGCACTTGAATAATTGGAAGCTCTAGGGTTAAGTTGTGAAAGTGTATCTTCATATGTAATACTTCAATCACTTGGAATCCTCATGGAAGAAAAATAACCTTATTTATGAATGCCTGTATTGGTTGTGAACCAACAGCAGTGTGGGGAAGTAGTCAGGAAACAAAAAGAAAAATCAGACTCTAAAAAGGAACAGATTTACAGCTTGATTAGATCATCAAGTAACACTTAAGAATAGCTCTAGTTTTCCTGAGTCTTGCAGAAGGTACTTCCTCCTACAGGGCACAAGCCAAAAAATCATCATGTTAACTTGTACACAGCTATACTATTTCCATGTTTCAGGAACTAACAAGAAATGTACGTTTCTCCCACATTCCCAGCATACACTTTACATAACATTAATTTGTTAACATTATCCTCATACATTTCTGCAGTACCACTTTTACGCAATGATGAGCAACTTATTTTGGAATGTATAATGTTATTTTCCAATGTCTAACCCTGACAGTTTTTAAAAGGCTTCTATCTTTGAGTAAAGAAAAGGTCATACTTTAGAAGTTTTAGAATGTTATGATCGAAATCAATACAGTGAAGGTCAAGCTATCTAAAAACTTCTTGTGAATGTTTTATATATTGTTTTAAGGCTTACAAATTACACATATGGGATCCACCGAATTTTAACCTTCTACTTTCTCTTACTAGGAGTGCTGCAGTTTGGGGTCAGGGCCACCCCCCTGAACCATAACAGATGCTCTCTGTTAAACCCCCTTTCCCCTAAAAAAGTGAAAGAGATATAGAATAAGGAAGAGAGGCTTATTGACTGGAAAAGAAAAAGAAAACAGCTTTAATACTACCACTAATAATAGCAATAATAATGATAATATAATGGAATATGTACAAATCTATACAAAATCAGTATCGAACCCAGCTCCCCCCTGATGGCAATATGTCACCATCACCCCGGCTGGGGACCAGACCACTGAGGAAAAGTCCCAGGCTGGACTCAGCCACAGACTGCAACTGGGTACAGGAGCTGGATTCTGGAAGTCAGTTCAGGAACACAGGGCTCGGGATCAAAGGCAGGATGGATGGAGTCCTCCTCGGGTGCTGGCCACTGCAGAAGCATCAAAAGTGAGAAAGAAGGCAGAAGAGAGATGGAAGGGCAATGGAAGGGGCTGCCCCTCCTGATCCCTCAGCTTTTACTGAATATGATGGATGTAGGACGGAATGCCCCACTGGTGAATTTTAGGTTTACTTATCTTATCTGCTTCTCCCTGTGGGTGCAGCTTGTACTTTCTGACACCTGCCTCCCCCTGTGTGGGACACAAGCTTAGCAGTGGCCTTGGTCTGCACACCAATCCCTGGCAGTAACTCTAAACATGAAGTCTTATCACTGCTTAAAGCAGACAGTTTGCAAAAATATGCTGCTAACTTCAGACAAGGCAGTTAATTAGAAGAGCTTTAGCTGAAAAGTTAAATCATTGAACAGAACCAGCTCTGTTCTACCCCAAAACATGACAAGGAGCCAAAGTTACCCTCAATTACAAAAGAATTCCGATAAAATTTTGAATGTAT
The DNA here is from genome assembly GCF_000691845.1 of Merops nubicus. Taxonomy (NCBI): domain Eukaryota; kingdom Metazoa; phylum Chordata; class Aves; order Coraciiformes; family Meropidae; genus Merops; species Merops nubicus. The sequence goes on along the minus strand of NW_008612966.1, from coordinate 33,455 downwards.
TATTAGAGCTAAACAGTGATTCCATGTGGAGGCTAAAGATTGTTATTTCTTATACAGTGCAGGAACCTTAAAAGCTCAAAAAACTATCAGGAAAAGAACTTCTTAGTCTGAACTCTGCTCTCAAAACACAGTCCATTCTATGGAAGCTTCCAGAGATCTGTTACTTCCTGGCATTTTGGTTTTGTGTGTTTTGTTTTTTTTTTTTTTTTCTTTTTCTGCAGGAGGTCTTTATCCTTGTCAGGAATCTTAAGAATAATGTTGCATGTTATATATACAATATATAGGCAAATAACAATTAGTACTGAGAGAGCATAGTATGAGGAACATAGGTTAAAAAATTCCAGCTCCTTGACTCTTGCTGAGAGAGAAAAGACAGCATATTAATGATTTTTACATATGGTTATATGTGTATGAAGAATATGTATGAATGAGGGAAACTGGAGGGGATAAGAGAAAGTGGATTTGTACCTGAAAATGTATAAAAGGTTTATTTCACTCTTATGAGGAAGGACATATAGGCAGGATTATGTATAAATTTCTCTGTTTAAAGTTTATTTTCCTTTGGAACACTGTTGATTAAGAGGTATAGAACCAAGGTGTTTATACTGTAAACAATAGGCTTTAACTTTGTAACTATCATGTGCTTCTAGAAGAGAAGCTGGCATATCCCTGCATGAATACTAGAACAGAATTCAGAAGACTTATGGGAAAAAAAAAAAAAAATCTTAGTCACAACTCCATCTATGTGGAGAAAAAAAGAGGGTGAAAATATATTTTCTTATGACACAACTTGTTTTATATAAAAGTTGACAGGCTTAGAAATTAATAGCGGCAGTTGAAACCAAAAGAAACAAATCAAGGCTAATGACAGACTTGTTGAAATTATGTCTGGTTACTTTGAGCACCTCTAAAATTAGCATATGGAGCCTTTTTAATTTAGGCCAGCTCTACTGAAACAACTTGTTTACTCCTGAGGTTCCTACTTAAAAGTGCAGTGAAATTAAGACTAGTTGCAAATTTCTTCTTTCTTCTTTTAATTTGCTTGAATAAAGTGTATCAATTTCGCCGAGGCTCATGTTAAAATAGCTTTTGTAAAATATAATATCCTCACTAAGACATTCTTGAGAATTATCATAAAGAAAATATGTCCGTGAGGAAATCTGAATAAAAGATAGAATGAGGGCTCCTAGGACTTCGTATACAGAGTTTATAATTAATATTAAAGGTTTGAAAAAAAAAAATTAATTCCATACTCAGCTGTAGAGAATTTTATTAGCAACAACTGGAAATTTTAACAACAGTTGTAATATATAAAAGTTAAATGTGCAGAGGTTAAATATAATTTAATGTCTCATAAGTAATTTTTAAGTCAAAATTGTTTTGTAATAAACTTACTGGAGCTTCTTATTTAAAGCATCTCATAGCTCCACTACAAATCTGATCTTTTTAATGCTCATAAATAACTGAATAGGGGGTGTGAAGAGGATGGGGCCAGTCTCTTTTCACTGATGCCCAGGGACAGGACAAGAGGCAATGGGCACAAACTGGAACACTGGAAGTTCCACCTAAACATAAGGAAAAAGTCCTTTGAGCATGTTGGAACACTGGACCAGGCTGTCCAGAGAGGTTGTGGAGTCCCCGTTTCTGAAGACTTTCAAAACCTGCCTGGACATGATCCTGGGCAACCTGCTCTGCTGTAGCAGTGGATGGGACCAGATGATTTCCATATGTCCCATCCAACTGCTACCATTCTGTGAAATGTCAGAAGGGCTTTGCAGAGGGAAAAAAAATCTCTGAAGAGAACATACTGTCTTCCTGACAGACCTTTGGACTGCAGAGGAGATAAGAAGAAAAACGAAGATATTGCATCTCTATCACTAACAAAAAAACAACTGGATACACAAAACACAGAAAATCTGTGTGTTTAATGAAATTATATTATTTTTGTCAGGGTAAGTATTAACTCAATGTAGAGGTACAAGGTCAATGTCTTGGCAACCAATTTATATCTGAGCTATATCACATGCACGGTGCTTGAATTTTTACAGTATTACTTGTCCAGGCGTTGGACAAATGCCCAAACTGCTTATGCAAATTAATGCTCTCAGCACAGGCATCATTGGGATTGGAAGCAGAGAAGAGACACATTAACTGTATTGCATGATGGCTTCTCAAACTTCCTTTCCACCACTTGAGAAATAAGATTAAACCAATTGCCTACTTCATGTACTGCAACTGTGTGAGTAACAGGAGTGCAATAAAGATCATGACTATAAAAACTAGCTAAATAGGTTGCTACTATGGCTTATCACCTGTTTGGAATGTTAAAGTGAATGCCATTTAAAACTTCGGAATTTCTCCTTGAAATCCACAAGTTAAAGACTTCTGAAAGTTTAACCCTGTTCCTTGATTCTATAACAGCCAAGTCTAGTTTCTGGAATGAATGGTTATGTTAATAATATCCAAACATTCTGACCCCTGCAGATTTGTAGTGCCCATGGGTTTGAAGGATGTATTTGGAAACCCAGAAATGCTTGCAATCGCTGAGTACTTCTGTACCATCTTAGCTTTCATTTTATTTAGGTGATTTATCCTTGTATATATACATTTTAATAATATTTAAATTTGAAACTGCACCCCAAGGACTTGAAATTCAGACAAATGTCTGGGGACTGGTTCCACATATGGAGTTGACTGCAGCTGCCCATGCACTTATAAAAAAGACCCTTAAATTCCATCATGGTCCAATCTTACAAAATGATCTCACATCCTTCCCCAGATGACTAGTTAAGTAGAATATGTATATGCATACATATACTGAAAAAAATAGTGAAGTAATGTAGGCAGGATGACGTCATGTCTATGGCTAACAGGAGCCAGAGCTCTAGGTTTTCTCTGCAAAGTTTGTGGCAAGAAGCTGCAGGCCAAAAGGTCAAGAAAAATATTTGGAATTGAACATGTAAGGGAAAGGTGTAAAAGAAGAGATGGGCAGTCCGAAAAGGTCTTGAAAGTTCTTTGGAAAATGCATGCTGCTGTTATACTGATCTCTAGCAGTTTAGAGAAGAAAGAAATTGGTAACCTTGAAGTCTGAGGAATTTGAGATAAATAGCAGTAGTAGAATGAGTGTGATCCAGCTCCTTCTTTTCCACAGTAACATGACTGTTAATCACAGCACAAAACTCTTCCTTTTTTTATTTTTTTCTTTTGAATCATAAGGTTACTAAAATCAGCCATGACATAGAGGTTAGGCTGCTGCAAATATGGGATAAAATTATCACAAAGTGCTATATGTCAGGGTTTCTCTCTCAGATACAGGGTGGTAAGCATCCTGTGCAAGTTGTGTCTCAAGTCTCAGAGCTACTGAGGCAATACATTCGCAAGTGAAGTCTTACAGGATTTCCTCTGTTCCAAAGGGTATTTTCAGAACTACAGTACCTTAATGGCCTTTTCTACATAGTGATAGAGTAGTAATATAGTAGTAATGCAAATTTATTATTTTTTGTATTACTTAAATATTTTTCCATGCTTTCACCTGAAGAAAAAGATGCTCAAGGTTGCCTTCTTATGGATTTTTTTTTTTTTTAATTTCTGCTTTCTTTGGAATTTGCTCATGTCTTTGAAATTTCCCTCCCTATATGCCAAATTGATATATGTAATGGAGGACTTATTGAACCCTTACCAATTATTTTACTTATAGTGCTTTGCAATAGTCAAAGAATATACAATTTGATACTAATTTAATAATTTTCATAGCAAGTTTTCACCTGTTTATCATTTCTCCATTTAATCTTATGCTTCAGATATTATTTTTCAATTTAAACATACCATTCTAATTGCAAATTTAAAGCCAGTACAATGCATTTAGTTTCATACATAATTTCATGTGACCTTTGATAAACGGTAAAATGATATGTATCCACAGTTCAAAACCTAAAAATCTAATAAGAAGAAAGGGAAATTAATATTGTTTTTTCTTCGTATATGTCAACGGGGCACAGGTTTCCTGATATTTTAAAAATTATGTAGGTATTATTGTAGAACTGTTTAATTTATCAAATACAGGTATTATTTTCATCATTTTACTCTTACAATTCGTTCATAAATCCCAAATGATGATTCTCATTATTAGGAAAAATCCTATCCCCCAATTTCTTTGTTTCTACTTCTAATTAGTGAGTTTACTAAACTATCTGCAGCTATATTAGTCTAATAATTTATACTTGTCATATTTAATATGTCCCTCCAGATAGGCATCATCCTGCAGCAACACTCCTTGAACATTTAAAAAGAAGTGGTTTGCTTAAAAATAAAGCTTTTTATGCACCCATGACATATGTAGTTCTGTATGTTTATTTTATTGCATTATGTAACATGTATTTTATTTTAGTCCTCAGGGAATGGACACAGAATTGTGATAATCATTCCTACTTCTAGAGATGAATATAAATCACCAAAACTGGTCCCAATGACACAAACAGAAGTAGAAACAAATTAGGAGAAATAGTTTTACTCTTCTACACAAGTCAGTGTCATGACATGAGAGAGTCACAAGAAGTAGGAAGCAAAAGGGAGGAAGGGCTGTTTCAGTCACTGTGTGCAGTACAGATGTGTGCAATCTCACAGAGGTCAGCTGGTAGGCTTGGGTTTCAGTGGTATACAGCTTTGTTCTCTACTGAAACATATGCCATTTTTATTTACTTTTTTTGGTCCAACATATTCCTATGTCAGTATTAGTAGGCACAAGATAGGCCACTATATTGGTCTACCACCATTTACTTTGATACTGAACTATCTTAACAATACTGAGCTGGCTTTTCCAGCCTTCAACCAACTTTCCCTAGTAAGGCTGGAGCTGTAGTGTTACTACATTTTTCAAGAGAATTTATGAGAACAATATGAGACACAATGCAAGAACCTCATTGAAGGCCAGATATGAGATGTCCATTGTCTCTTCTGACTGAGAGGTCTGTTCTGCTTTTGCAGAAAAAGATTAAGTTGACTTGACTGAATTTGCTCCTGAGAGCTTCATATTAGCTGATTCCTTTTCCTAGGTGCTTCTAGGCTGCCAGATATCCCACGAATCCCATTTCCATGAATGGAATTTAAGGAGTGGTGGCTGCCTAATTTTCTTCATCTACTTATTCAATGCCAAGTATTACTTTCAGTTTTCCAGTCTTTCAATACTTCATCACTTTAATCCTTCACAATTTTTTAGGATCTCATTAATATGATTTCCACTGTTTCACCTATACATCTTAAATAGCCACATGTAGTTTATCAGGCCCAGACACCTTGAATTCCTTGAGAATTTAGTATTTTTTATTCTCTTTATTTTGGGCTAATCTTTCCTATTTTATTTTTATACTTTTTTGGTCACCTGAACAAAACAAACAAAACCCAACATAAGCCCCAGAATTTTAATTTGTTCCTATAATCAGAAATCCAGTTTTTAAGGTAGAGTGATACCAGAGTGAAAGGTAAAAGCAATGATAGGGGAAAAGAGAGAGTGAAATGCAAAGCTGTTGTGAATAAAAAGGTGTCTTTGGAATGAGATCTCAGGCCCAACTTTCCAAAATTCAGTTAAACTGCATTCTCTCACTAGTGATAATTTCACCATTATGAAGGAAAAAAATCCAGCTCCAATTTAAATTACGTTGTCTTAAGGCAAATAATTCTGAATCATGAATCAATGTGACAATATAATAAAGTATTGCATATATACATTCAGATCAAACATGTTATTTATGTGCTTTTTAGAGACATGTGCCTTGCGGTTTTTTTTGAGTAGCTTCTGTGTGACTACACTATCTGTTGTTCCTTCCACATTCTGGAGACAAAAGGTGAAAAAATAGGGGTGCTCTACTTCCATGGGTGTTCAGTAGGAAGCAAAGGAAGAAGGGCAAGTGCAAGCACCTGCATCTGGGTCAGGGCAATCCTCAGTATCGCTAATAGGCTGGGAGATGATGGGACTGAGAGCAGTCCTCTGGAGAAAGACCTGGGGTTGCTGCTGAGTGAAAAGCTGGACATGAACCAGCAATGTGTGAGTGCAGCCCAGAAAGCCAACTGTATCTACATCAAAAGCAGAGTGGCCAGCAGGTTGAGGGAGGTGATTCTCCACCTTTACTCTGCTCTTGTGACACCCCACCTCGGAGTACTGCACCCAGCTCTAGGAGTCCCCAGTGCAGGAAGGGCGTGGATCTGTTGGAGCAGGTTCAGAGGATGCCCGTGAACACCAGGGGGCTAGAACACTTCTCCTGTTAGGACAGGCTGAGAGAGTTGGGGATTCATCTTTTTTTTTTTTTTTTTCCCCAAAGATGTTTCTAAACCTGATTTGTAGAAATCGATACACTAAGTGCTGATCTGGACGTGGATGAGTGAAGGCGTGTGAGCTATCATTGATTGGTTCACAGGTGATTGAACACACTTCTTCCATGATTTTGGCTCCACTGCAGAAGGTACATCTTTTCTTAACATCCTACCCTAGTCTTCATAGCCCCCAGTACATCTCTAGGCATATATTTGTCAAGACCCTTTTATGCATTGTTGGCCAGCTTCCATCACGAACTGCATGTGTCTTTGGAGGAGTACTACAGGGAGTGCTTGTTCCATCCTATTTAGAAGCTATATTAAGTACATAGAAAAAGTAATGTTACATCTGATACTGACAGCAAATATGAAAACTAAGGGTTTGGTAATAGTGAAGAGGATAGCTTACTTAGGCAGTGCCCTGGCTTGCTGGTAACCTGGCCACAACCATCTGTAGTATATTTTCTGGAACTGTGAAATGCAAACTCAGATATCTGGGAAGAAAGAATTCAGGTTGTAATGGGTGGCATGATCTATTTCTGGAGCAACATCTCAAAAAAGAAATTGTGTGTCATGGTGGATAATAATGGGCTGGTAATTTCCATGACATAGTGGCTAAAACAAATCCATGCAATTCTCTGATGCACAAACAGCGAACCTGAAATAGTTGTGGGCAGGTAAGTTTACCCCAGGATTTCATTTTAGTACATTGACGACCACAACCCTGTACCTACTGCTTGCATTCAGAAAAGAAGAATAATTAATAGACTGGAAAGCCTTCAGAGGGGGTCAAGTCATGCCATGAAAATAATTTAAAGACTGGAAAATATTCTTCCTACTGAAAGACTCCAGCAGTCTATTTAGCTTATCAAAGAGAAAATTTAAGAGATGACCTCAGCTAAGCCTGAACTCATCTACATGAAATGTGAAAACACAATAGTAGATTGATCTTCATTTCAGCGCATAAAGAATAAGATCTATTTCTTGGTAGTAAAATAAGACAGAATCAGACTCAAAATTAGATAGAAACTGTTACTACTGCAGTAACTTCTCAGTTTTGCAGTAGATTCAAGGGGCTGTTTTTCTAAGGGTCTTAAAAACTTCATTCATGGTGGTTGTCTGGCTGTACTATGCAAACAATAAGACTAATTGATGCCAATGCCTGGCCTTTTACTCCACTTGATCACAAACCCCTAAAAGGGGAATTCCCTACTTTGTGAAGTGATTGGTAAATCTCTAATACCTTTAAGAAATTGCCACCTTGAAAGGATGCTTTTATCTTCCATGACTTCACTAGAAAGCAGTGCAGATCTTGAAGACATCTGCTGGTTTGACAGTGTGATAAATGGCTGACCATCTGCTTCTTTCTGTCTGGCAGAAAGAAAGTGAGGAGGAAAAAGATCCCTAAAAACTCTCTCAGGTCTTGTTTTCTGATGCGGTTCCTCTGGACTATACTTGGAGTGCCCTGTACACATTATAGCTTATCTTGAATGAAGAGTGATTCCAGAGGAAAATTTAGAGGAATAACACATGCGGCACATCATGCACATGATGCTTATTTCTGTCACCAGGGATCTAGGTCCTGAGAAACACAGTTACACAGCCACCTTCATCTCCTCTTTGGAGCTACTTACCATACTCAGATGGTCAGCATCTAAGTGTAGGGCAACAAGTCAACCACAAAGTTCCCTGTGAAGGGAAAGCTTGAGGGAGACAAAAAAGCCCGTAGTTTATGAGTCATCTGAGTGCTGTAGGTTGAAAGAGGAAATAAAAGAGGAAGCATCTATATTCAGGATGGCAGTGGCAGCAGGCTGTAAAGTAAAAGCATCCTTTCTCTGAGCTGTCTGAAGAGTGGAAGTTTTGGAAGCTGTATACGAAGGAGCTGCAGAAATCAAACATCTAGGTTGAATGAAATCACTATACCACAGTCTCTTTCTGAACATCTTTTGTGTAAGGGTTCACAAAGGCAGGCAGAGAAGCAAGTCAAATCTAAGGTAAATTACTGACATCAGTGCAAGAAGCTGACAGGGAAAAATGAAAGAGGAATGGAAGTTCAATAGAATACCCACTACTGAAAGCATAACATGAATGTTTCTGGTGTTGCTTTTTTTACTGTTCCAAAGACAGTGTAAGAAAAAGCATTAGGAGAAGGGTTTTGAAGTTGTTGGTTTTTTTTTTTTATCTTTTGTTTTAATGTCAGCTACAGAACCCTTCCCTCCATATATATTTTATCAAGCCATGTTTTCAGATACAGATCAGGAAGGTAGACAACACCTTTAATGAGAACACTCACTGGTTTCTAATAAAAAATTATCATAGAAAGCTATAATTATCTTGGAACTCAAATAGTTAAAATTGTTTCAATTTCTTTGTGGTATAGTTTCTGCACTTTAAAGAAGATAGCTCTGAATAATTGTATGTAGAAAAAACAATGTTTCTTTTTTAATCTTCTGCTGATGAACATGCTTAACTAAAAGTGAGTGTGAACTGCCCCTGTGACAGGAACTTTGGAGTCATGGTCACAGGGCTCTTCCTTAAACAGCTTGCCTGAGAGGGATGCAAGATATACTGACATGGGCAGTGGGCTGCACTAATCTGGCTCCATTCCTTTTCATTAGCTTGTTAGCTCACACATAGTTGTTTTGGCATGTTCTGTGCGACATCACAATGGAAAGAATTATATCACCACAGTGTGGATTGATTTAGTATTTATATTGCAAATATGTAAGCAAAACTCATAGGATCAATAGACTCCTTTTTATATTTTGTGTACATAAAATATTTCTAAAATATTAGATGATAACACTGTATGCATAAAGGCTTGAAAAGAACTACGAAAGCATTTTTCCTTTTCATATATCTGATTAAGTTGGATCAAGCATTGTATATGGTACTGGAAAAGCACAATTTACAGAGACAGATACACTTTCAGTCTACATGTGAAGAGAGGTACAGCAGCACATAATATGGTTGGGATCATACATGTCAGATGGGGAAGCATCAATGGAGTCTTAGTCAGTAATTTCCTACAAATCCACTCCAGATTTGAAGACTTTTAACTTCACCTTCCACTGCCTTGGACCTTCTGTGGTCTTTTTGAATCATACACGTCTGTTATGAAATTGTATCACATCAGAGGAGTAGGTTTTATTGCTACTTTTTAATTCCTTGTGGAGGGATTCAACTTATCATGTTGGGCAACAGAAAGGCATGTTTTCAATGAGCAACCAGTCTCACTGCTGGAGGAGACTGCCTATTGAGCAGAGCTCCTCTGCATTGCACCCTTTCTTCTTTTCTGTCCTCCAGTCTCCCTGGGTGATGGCACTACTTTCCATTGCCTCAAGATAAACCAGTGAAAACTTTAATATACACCAAGCAAGGGGAGGACTGTAGCTGTGACTGAGTCTTCCATGACACGGAGAAGAAAAAGACAGGAATATTTCTGCTAATTTAATGAGATAGAGCATGCTTTTCAAGGACTCCAGCTCCAAGGAGGTAAGATGGCTCTGAGTGTCCCACCATTTGGGCATTTCTTTTTTCACCTGAAGCAAGTTGCACATAATTTGTCCTTTGAACAATAAGACATCCTTGTTTCCTGCCTGAGGCCTAGCAAGAGGAAATTCTAAGATAACTAGAAACTGGCTTATTTGTACTGAATTAGTACAGTCATTAGGACTTTAGCTATTTTTATTTGGTGACAGTTTGCTACTGATATCACCTTTGGGACAAGCACCTCTCTCTTTTATGGTGCTTTCTTATCACTGACAGGAGAAAATGACTGATTGGTTTTGGCCCTTGCCTGAAACTCCGTTTCGTGACATTTTTGCGTGCGTCTCCTGTAACAAATAGATATTGCTAGTCTGCACCAGTCTTCATTTACTGGCCTGAACAAGTGCTGACAGATGAGGGAGCTGACAGTCTGCCCTACTGTTGAAGTTGGAAGATATAGTTACATGTGAATTTGCTGTCTTTTTAGACCTGAATAACTGCAATTGTATATAAGGGTCACCTCTAGGCTCAGTTATCATTCTGAAGAAAAAAACTAGAGGATTTAAAAAAAAATTCATACATTTTTGGCCTTCTGCTAAGTGATACCCAAGGAATGCACAGCCTTGGTAAGTCAGGTTTTCACAAAGTGGCACAGAAAAAAATTACACTAGTGCTATTAAGATGGCAAGCAGACATATTAGGTGTAATTATTCAAATTAAATCACTGATATTTTTTTCCAGTATCAGTGGTTCTCAAATCACTCTCTGTCTTCCTCCCTATTGTCTGTTTGTCTGCCTGCCTGTCTGTCCCAAAGGTTTTAGCACCATTTTATCTAATGGTATGTGGCACTGTCAACTTGTTCATCGGGACTCTTTTCCATTGATTTCAGAGATACTAAACATGCAGAGCCCTGCTCTGGCAAAAACAAGGCAGTCATGATTCGGTTTGTAATTCTAAGCCATTTCTAGCTCTAGAAGAGATTCTTCTAGAGAATTTTGTGATAGTGGCTTGTAATAACAATATAAATAATCACTGAGAACAAACACATATCAGCATGCTCTGCACTCCACAATCGCATTTTCAGATATATGATGTTCTAACAATCTTGATTCAAGATTTAAAAATTTCCCTCATTTTCTGGAATCAGGTTAAAATAAAAATTTCAAAGTTTTAGTAAGCAACCTGTAATTTAAAGGGAATATGCTAACCAAAATATCTCCCTGGTGACTGTAAGCTTCTTATCAGATCAATTTGAAGAACAGTAGAAAAATGTTCAGTATTTTCTCTTACTTCCCTTAGCCTCACAGCAAGAAGAAAAGACTCTTGGTCTAACAACCTTCACCTCTTAATTTTCTTTCATCTCTTAAAGTCTTTTACACTCAGCTTCTCTTTGTCTTCCTATGTTGCAAATATTGGAAATTACTAGTTCAGTATATCTTTCCTTCTTGTAGAAGGGATTCCCATCTCATTTAAAACAAAGGAGCTCTGATAAATATTTTCTGAAAGCTTTTTCAAATCTGCTAGAAATGCAGTTTTTTGAGTTCATAGAATCATAGAACCATAGCATGGTTTGGGCTGGAAAATGAGACCCAGTCAACTCCTCTGCAATGAGCAGGGACATCTGTAACTAGGTCAGGTTGCTCAGAGCCCCACCCAACCTGACCATGAAAGTTGCCAGGGATGGGGCTTCCACCACTTGTCTGGGTGACTTGTTCCAGTGTTTCGCTGCCCTCATCATAAGAAAGGTCTTCCATATATCTAAGCCTAAATCTCCCTCTTTTAGTTTAAAACCGTTACCCCACGCCCTGTCACAACAGGCCCTGTTAAATATGTAGTCGCCATCTTTCTTATAGGCCCTATTTAAGTATAGAAAGGCACCACTAAAGTCTCCCCAGAGCCTTCACTTCTCCAAGCTGAACAACCCCCAACTCTCTCAGCCTGTCCTTGTATGAGAGATGTTACAGCTCTCTGATAATTTTCCTGGTTTGCCTCTGGATCTGCTCCAACAGGTTCATATTCTTGTGCCAAGGACTCAAGAGCTGGAAACAGTGCTCCAGGTGAGGTCTCACCAGAGCAGAGCAGAGCAGAGGGTCTGAATCCCCTCCCTTGACGTGCTGGCCACTCCGCTTTTGGCGCAGCCCAGGATATGGTTGGCATTCTGCACTGAAGCACACACATTGCTGGTTCATGTCCAGCTTTTCACTCGCCAGTACCGCTGAGTCATTCTCTGCAGGGCTGCTTTCAGTCCCATCGTTGCCCAGCCTGTATGGATACTGACGGTTGCCCGGACCCAGATGCAGGACTCTGCACTTGCCTTTGTTCACCTAAAGCAACTTCTGTGCTGTGCAGAAAATAGTCATATGCATCTAATTATCTAGGCAGGCTGATATCTATTGCATCAGCATACACAGAAAAGTAGTTTATTTTAGCCTTTAAAAGATTTATACCAAAGTGCTTCTACTGTACGGAGTTTATCTATTCAAATCTGCTTTGGCTGCTGCTTTGATAAAGTCACAGAGAATGGTCTTATTTGTATTATGTTACAGACACTTAGCAAAATGAGAGAAAGATGCTGTCCTGATCTCATTCTTGTTTGTTATTGACATATGTAGTCATCCAGAAAGATTATTTCAAGAATATTTGTTTTGTTTTGTTTTTTTAATGATGAACACAATTCTTTTCATTTCTGATGTGACTGAAGAACTGATAGAAGATCATAGGAAGGAAGGTTGAAAGGTAGGGGATTTATAGAGAATATTCTTTAAAACAGTTTTACTTTTATTTCTTGTTAATACCCATTTAGAACAACAGCTAATTAATATTCTAGATAAAATGCAACATTATTAAGGCTTCACTACACTCATAGACACCTTTCAATTAAGATGCTTGGGTTCCCATTAAAAATGCTTTTCAATCCTCAGAGAAAGCTTTTAGGAAAACCAGTTGAGTCTTGACAGTTTTATGTTAAATAAAAGGAGAGAGACTTTGGGGAGTTTGTTTCGATCCTTTTTAAAAAAAAAATTTTAAAAAAAATTGTATACATATAAACAGCTTTCAGGCCTTTTACAAAAAGAAGCAAGAACTCTAGAAATGCCCGAGTTTTAAGCCTCTGTCTGGTCTCCAAAGTTTGGTACTTTTTTAGAAACAGTGCTTTTCAGAAGCTGGTATTTTTGCTGGGGTTTCCTGTCTCTACATAGCCTTGTACCAGATTTGAACCATTTAACATTTTTATGAAGGAGCAAAGTAGATCAGGCTTAATACCTGAACAAATCAGTCCCTGTCAAGCCAGCGGAGGAAACTGTTTTTCTGGAATCAATTCTTTGATCCCCAAAGTTTATGCACTCTCTTTTCATTGTTATCAACTACTTGACATACCTTTCTTGTGCTGCTGTGCCAGACTAGTGACATTTTATTATGAATTCATTGTAAAATGGACTTCAGTAAACATGTCAGTGAAATTAAAATGGAATCCTAGTGAAATTTTGTGTTTCTTTCTGTGGAACACTTAAAATATAAATCAAACTCAATGCCAAAATATAATAATTTCCAAGTACTGCTTTTTCTGTCTTTTCTAGCTTTTGTCCAAGCTAAACTTTCTTTCCTCTCTGTTTTTTGTTGGGTTTTTTTTTTTTTTTTTTCTTCCTTAGATAAACTATCTTTCCTTCTAAGCACTACTTATGGTTTAAAAAAATGGAAGTAATCTAGAGTTCACTTAAAGATCAAGTACCATAAGCTGGTGTTTTCAAGTATCCTGAAAGTTTATTAATGCTTTCCAACTCATTTCCTACTTCCCTGCCAAAAAGCACTCTTTAGTGGACTGTAAAGGTTTTCAAATAATAGACATCTGATCCAAGTTTCTTATGATTTTTCTTTTCAAGAGATCTTATACTTTTAGAAATCTGGTAAATTTTTATTGTAGTATAAAAATCTGGTCTTCTGACTGGGTGTTAAGAGTTGTGAACTTATTAGCCTTTTAACATCTGTTAAAAAATTCATTTCCTCGTTCTGAGAGATTCAGCTTTGCTTTAATGCACATATTCGTATGATGTTTAAGTCAGAGAGGCAAAGATTGCTGAACCTTCTGCTCACAAATAACAGTATCTGATATCAAAATGGTCATGACCTTTTAAATAAAAAGCGCTCTTTTGAAGTACAATGCAGGTCTGTAAAAAATCGTCATTTGTACGTATTTTATGGGCTTGACAGCAGTATTTGCATCTGTAAATAAAGGATCTCTTTGATCATGTATGACTTCCAAAAAAGAGGCAGGCCAACTATTTGTGATCAAAGATCTCATGGATGAGATGCAACCTCACGCTTCCCTAAATATATATTTGACTGACTCTTGAACTAGGGTCTCAGTACAAGTCCCCCTCTCCTCTCGCAACCAAATTGTGATCTCACAGAAGACTGCCATCAGGAACAACAAATGCAGAAGGAACCTTCTGAACACAAGTTAATCTTTAGCATCTTGTAAAGGCTTGGGCTCTTCGCTCTGTCACACTTATCTAGCCACAGAATTTTTTGATCCTTTTGGATTCTGTGACAGTTCGTAGGACACTTAGGCTATAAATTAACATTAAACTCAATACCAGTGTGGCACTGTTAACATCTTTAAAGTGGCCCAGCAGAAAAGCTTAGAGCAGGGTTAAACATTTCTACAATCAACAATCTTTTCTGTGCTTTTGATTAAAATTTAATAAAAATGCTTCAATGAGGTGAAGACTTGTGCAGAGCAGGTGAGGAAAGATCAACATTTACTCAGCCCAAATCTAATCCAGCCACTTTTTCCTCTTCTCATATTCCCCATTCATACAGAAGGGCCAGAGTGTCCCGTCTATTCCTGAAACAAAACAGGCAGCATGACATGGTCTCTTACTCAGGATAGAGGATTAGAAAAAAAAAAAAAAAAAAGCTTGTATTTGAAGGACCTGAGGGATCTAAAACTCTGTCTGCATCTCTCTACCAGTCACAGCTCACCTATTTAAGCCAGAGGTTTTTCTTTGACTGCAAAGATATAAAATTCCATTGGGGTCACAGTGTGTCCTATTCAGAAACTCACCACCGTAAAATATAAGAAGGCAGAATTCAGTGATGATCAGCTCAGAGCCAAAATAAACCAACAAACCCAACACTGCAAAGTCCCAGTGTGACTGTGGAGTTCAGGCTATGCAAACTGTTTAGACCAGACAAACTCTGCAGCTCTGTCTCAGGACGCTCTTTACTGATTAGAAAATGGTGCTGGTGAAATTATCACATTAACATTTTACAGGAGTACAGAAAAGGACAAGAAAAGAGAGACAGAAAGGGAAGCTGCAGGCAGATTTCTTCACTATGTTCTCTGCAAACATTGCATCACTCTCCCAAACCAGGTTTGTTTCTTCATGGGCTAAAGTCTTTGTGGCTGATTAAACAATAAAATAAAGTTGAAGCTAATTAATAAAGCACATGGTTTAGGTATTAATATTATATTGTAATTTCATATTGGATGAATTAATACAGTGTAAATGTATTTGTTGTTGCAGTCTGCTATACATACCTGGTTGGTATTGCACAATAAAGCTCCCCTGCTTCCCCATGAGACTTTTGAAAGGCCAGAATTTCACCAGTGAAACATTGGCCTTCAAATGTCTTACGTCATAAACATACGAAGCAGTCCAGCATGGAAGGTCAGTCATCAATCACTGTTACACTGTCCTTCCTCTGCAGCACAAACAACTTCATAGCATAAGCTATTTTATGAGCATCCAAATCCATTCTGACACTGTGCTTGTGGGTTGCATCATTATAGAACTATATGGCTTCAGTCAGCATGTACTGTAATGAATCAGAATCATAGAGTCACTTAGGTTGGAAAAGACCCTTAAGATCATTGAGTCCAACCACTAACCTAGCACTGACAAGTCTACCATGAAAGCATGTCCTTAAGAGCCACATCTACACATCTTTCAAATACCTCCAGGGATGATGGTTCAACCACTTCCCTGGGCAGCCTGTTCCAGAACTCAAGAACCCTTTCTGTGAAGATTTTTTTCCTAGTATCCAATCTAAACCTTTCTTAAGTAGAGTGAGATTTGAAAGCGGATGTGTTTGTGACCACAATTTCTTTATCATTCCTTCATCAGTTTTGCCAAAATTTTAGATTTTGAGATTTTTTTAAAGAAAAAATATTTTTTGTTGTTACTAATACTCTGTCTAGTTAAAAGTATACAGTGAGCAAGACCTGTTGAAGAAAGATTTCTTTAAAAAACAATGCTTGTCTTATTGCATGACAGGGAAGGGAGATTTTGTCATACCTATGCAGGCTTTTCAATCCAAGAGGCAAAGATATAGAGTAGTATAAACAAAGTGTGGATAAAAATGGAATTGTGGTGTAGCTAGTTTAAACACACAAAAATTAAATGAAAAACATAAATCAGTGTGTAAAAAAATGGTCTGACCAACTCTATAACACAAATAAATTTGGGGTTTTTTAAAAGCTGAAAATATACATAAGTTATCTATAAAATAAATTTTTAGAATATCTGTAACTTTATAACTAGATCAATTGGTGCCACAAAAGTCTGGTAGGTCTTGAAATTCAGTGTAGCATAGAAACCTTACATTTTCTGAATATCTTCCTCATTTCCAATATTTTCTTTCTACCCTTTTCTAGACTAAAAGTTTTCGTTGGAATCTTCTGTTGTGAAACTAGCTAAATCTATTTTTTCCTGTACTAATCTCTGATTTACATAGAATAGGGGACTGTTTTGACTGTGCTCTGTCTTCTTTTATTTTGTTTTATTTATTCACAATATTTTACTTTTCTTTCTAAATCTGTAAAATGCTGCATTGCATGTGGCTCCATATATATTTTTTCTGGATTACTGGTAGCTGTTTTATTCATAAAAATAAAAAGGTAACATTTTATTGGACAAACATAGACACATTCCAGCTCATGAAGAATTCTGGGAATTGTAGTAAAATTGGCATTTTCAGTACAAAATGCTATAATTAAAAATACCTCTAGATGGCTTTTTTTTTTTTTAAAGTAGAATTTATTCTGTGTGAGCCGCTGCTGTGATCTTATAGGCATGACAAGCTCTGACACCTGAGACACAGATATTCTGAGGGCACAAAGCAATGCTGAGAATGAGATTCTTCTTTCTCTTTTACTGCTATGTAGCAAGCTTCATTACTTTTTTGAGATGTTAGCATATTTTTTTTTCTCTACTAAATTATGATGTGATGACAATTAATTTTATTACTGCAAAATTCTAGGGAGCTAGTCCTACATCAGGACCACATAATGGTAGGGGCTGTAAAAACATTGAACATAAAATCAAAACAAAAAATACCCAGTAAACAAGAGGAAAACCATTTTGTCATCTTTCAGTAGCTTACTGGTGTTAAATTATTGGTTTCAAGCTGTGCTTTCATAAATTCCATGTGAAATATTGAAAGCATTTTGGTGTAGTAAAATGGAAGGTCCTACGGTTATAGAATGAGTCATAAGCAAATGAACAGCATTGCTTTAATATAGATTTGATTCATCCTTGAAAGTGCATTTATATTTCTCATCTTTTTAGACCAAACAATGGCATTGAATCCCTATAGCAGATATATATAATGAAGTACAGAAAGCGAATGATGAATAATAAATGGTCTTATTGTATGTTCTCTTTTGGAAAGGATTTGCATTAAACAACATTCTTGATTTGTCATTCAAAATTAAAACTAAATCTGCCTTCTCAATGTAATATTTACAAAAAGAATGCTTCTTGACTTTTCTTTAGTGTGAATAGTGGAATATTGTAGACAGATCTTTGTGGAATGAGACAGGTAAAGTCATCTGGCTGGATCTATCACTTGCTGATTTTGTTGTTATTTTCTATAGAAAATCTTCCCTAATTTGTGCCATTTACCAAAGAGTGAAAGTTGGTACACTTTTATGTATTGCACATGATCTGAAGAAATTAACAAAAATTGATGAGTAATTATACCTTGCACTTTGTTTTCTTGTATTTCCAAAGGGCCTACACCATCACTTAACCATTGTTGACATTGAAAATTGAAAACAAAGCATTTAAAAAGTCAAGAACAGATAAAATGCCTTTCATTTAATGTTCACATCATGAAAATGTGTAGATAATCTCATTTATTGAAATACGAATGGCACTGATATTGACTTTGCACATTTGCAAAGTCTTCATTGAGAGATGCAAATAAACTGCATAAACTGTATTTTGCTAAAGAGTACGTAGTAAAAGAAATCCAAAATCAATCAGAATTTCAGGCCTAATTATACAGTTTGGACCTCATTCACATCATCCAGCACTATGTCCAATGCATCTGTGATGAAGTTCCTCAAGAAGGTCTAAATTCTCAAGACAGATTCTTTTGCTTTCACTGTTTTCTAACACACAACAAATAAGCCTGCCTACATGATACAAGATTTGACGCAGAGCATTGTATCTGATTTTAGTACAAGAGTAAGTTTTAGCCACAAAACCGGGAGAAAACTACCTCTCCTGAGGAACATAGGTTAATGTTTTCATCTGTCTTTTCTGTAGTTATTCAGGGTCACAGTGAATCTAGTGCCATGATGTTGCCTTCTCAATTCCATATTCATACTGAAAATTGACTGAGTTCTTTCTGTCTTCATGTCACTTACAACCTTTTCAGCAAAAAATGAAATTTTTCCAGATGGTATTAGAATCGGATAACAAAAGCTGTGATACACAATGGAAAGTAAAAAAAAAAAAAAAAAAAAATTAAAAAGGACTCTTTCACTTCTATCCTTAAATATCACCACTGCTTGATTAAGATATGACCACTTAGGTGATCATAAACCTGAGTAGAGTACTAGGCAAGCAACTGATCTTATATAGTCTTAATTGAGTTGCAAGGATACCGTAGGATAAAGCACAACATTTCCAGGATCTGAATTGCTTTTATTGTCTTTACATTAATGGTTAAAAGTTGTAGAAATAACTCTGAAAATTTTTTTTCACTCCGAGTCCTGATAACAGCAGTTTTGTGTTGTGAATCACAAAAAAGAAAGGATGACAAAGGTTACACACTATTTATTTTTTTCAGTTGGCTATGTATTAGAGATGGTTTTGCCTGTTTCATTTTGCATGAGTAAGATATAAGACCAGGTTATAATTTTATAATTGTTCTAAAATACTTTGCACTTCAGTTCATTCTCTACAATATGTTTTAAGGTGGTTGTCAATCACAATTATGTGGACACTCCCATAAAATACTTACATATAAGTATTTATATATACATGTAAAGGATAAAGTATCTCAGAAAGCAAAGAAAATAAAACCTTTTATCCAGCTGCATTTATGTAAATGCATATACTCTATTCCCTAAATGACTTAGGAACACCTAAACAGTCTAGTTTGAGATAACGTTGGATATATCCACCTGGACTCAAAGGCCTAATTTTGTTACTCTCAGTCAAACTAAGCATTTGGAGATGAACATCTGAAACAAATACTGCAAAGCACAGGTTAAAATAATCACACCCTAATTTATACTCAGAAGGTGATCTTCATCTGCTCACATTTAGATACATACTAAGTATGCATCTATATTTGAGTTATTCACATGGATTGTCTTTGTAACTGATGGTGGGAAATGAAGGCTTCTAAGGCATGGTTCCTCTCCTATGGCAGGCATCTAAAATAAGCCAAATGAGTCATGGCCTCAGAGTGCCTCTCTCTCTTTACAGACTAAGAGAGTGTAGATAACCAGCTGAGATGTGGAAATCTATACAGTAGTTGTCTAAAATTAAGAGATACATCTCACTCATGGTGATTTTACACTACTTGCTGACATAGGTGCTTTTAGGCAACTCTTTGGATGTGATCAGTTCAGGCTTTTCAGACTTGCATCAGTTCCAGGAAGTTTTAAAACAGACTTTAGTCAAGATGGTGCAATGCAGTTTTGTCAATGTGGCAGACCCATTTCATGACACTTCAGCCTAACTTAATGAGGAATCACATTAAGATAAATGAATATGAGTTCAGTTCATACTGAATTAATTAATTGCTAGTTTCTTAAAATACAGTTTTTAATGTGCCTCGTTTTATAGGTCTATAGGAAGAGTTTCAGGCTTTTTTTAACATGAGTCGAAATCACTCTGCTTTGGAGACTGAAAGAAATAGCAAGAAAAGCAATTGATGGGAAGGTAAGGCTCATCTGCTAAACTTAGCTTACAGAAGAAAATAGGAAAAAAAGCAGAGGAGAAAATACTGATTTTTGGTTTACCAGCAGAACAAAGCCACTTTTTTCCCAAGTTTTGGGTTTTTTTTAGTTTGTTTTAGAATTCCTTTAACAAGGGAAAAATGGCACAGTACACCCGTGTTTGGACGTCTGAAACTTTCATGTAGGTGTCTGTATGTAAGCAGGTCAAAAGAAAGTCTAAATTGTAATGCTATAGAAACAGTCTCCAAGTTAGGCCTCGGCATTTCTCAGAATTCAATTAAAGACTGAGGCTGAAAGCCTATACTTAATGATTTCAATGGGGGTTTGGCCACTAATTTTAAGGGAAACATGGAAACATGTTACGCCTTGGACTTCTGATACTACATTTTGTGTCAGATTTACTCTGCAAGTTTGGAATAAGTCAATGAGGCTGCCAGATAATGTAAACAGATATATCACCTTTAAAATCAGTGGAGTCACTTTGATTTATGCCAGCTGGTAACCTGGCCAGGGATGCTTACAGGGGGTACCAAGCACAGTTATTTCAGTGAAAGTCAAGGGTGTAACTTCCTTGTTACTCCTTGTAACTGCCTTTTGCTTCTGCTGGTCTTTTGCACACTGATTATTTGAACACCATAAGAAACCAGACACTTATTCAAATTGGACCTCTGATTCACATCTTTTGAGATTTGCTTGTTATCATGTAGATGCATTAATTAAAATGCACTCAGTTTACATCTGGATGCACTCAACCACACTGAAATAACTCATGGGAGGCAAATTCTTTTTGTAAATGAAGATGCTGGCTGCACAGCGACTGTGGCACTTCAGCCTCTCACTCACACTGTTAATGACTCTAGAGTGCATGCTTACACAGAAGGCATAAAAGGAATTCATTGTACCTCCCTATATGTTACTGAATGACCCAATAGCTTTGAAGTGTCTTAATTTGCTGGGTTTTTTTAGTGTAATACGTGAGAGTGAGTATTGCTGTCATCTAAAACAAAAAAAAAAATTCAAATAACCTTAGTAATCCCGATTGTCACTTCATATGGATATTGCTAACATATCAAACAGAAAACATGGACTCTTTCCATACTTGAAATGCCTGCTCTTTAGACCTGAAAATCATAGAATAGAATGAATCATAGAATCATAGAAAATGTTGTACGTGTAAAAACCAAGCACAAACTGAAATAACAATAATCCAGTTTATAAAGTCTCTCTTTAAGTGAGCAGGAGATAAGAAAGGTGAAAATGATTATAACAAAATTTTGAAAAAAACCAACACAATAGAGCTTGCACCTTTTTTTTTTTTTTTTTTTTTTTTAAAGCTCTCAACAATGCCCAATGTCCAAGAGTTTTTGCTCAGATTTTCCTCTGGGGCTGTTTATAGCTTGCTTCCACACCCCTCCACCCCACGTTTACTCTCGTATTATTCCTCTATACTTACCACTTTCTATACTTCTGCCCAAAGAAGTACAGAAAGTACTGTATTTCTGATAAGAAAGTCAGCAAATGGCCTTTGTTTTAGCAATTCAAAACATTTAACATTAATTACTCGAAGAGTGGAAATAAAACTGAAAGATATAATTTTCATTTTTTTAAACATATCGTTCTTTTCCAGGCCAATGCTGCAACCATTTTTTTTTAGCACACAGCTAATGAGGAAGAAAATAAACAGAGTGGATTTTTTATATACAGATCTTATTTAAGAATCTCTTCTAAGAAGTCTATCAAAACTTGCACAGTGACTTCAACTTGCTAAACAATTACAACTTATTTTTTAAAAAACTACCATTATATATGGTTCAGGTTAGCATATACATACACAAGGTCCTACTTAATAGGCTACATAAGGAAGATGAGAAAAGGTTATATCAGTTTTTAGAGTAAGGTCTAATATCTACAAAAAGACTCATGCATAAATAAACAGGCACATGGAGTTCTATTGGATTGGGCATAGTTGTAATATTGTTTAATTTTCACATTTGAAAGCCAGTTATATTATCTCGTGTTCATATGCATGTATGTGTATTTCATACAAACTTCTTTTTATTGTCACTTATATGCCTTCTAAACAACTCTCTAGAAGATAGACATTATATATACATGGC
The DNA here is from genome assembly GCF_000691845.1 of Merops nubicus. Lineage (NCBI taxonomy): Eukaryota > Metazoa > Chordata > Aves > Coraciiformes > Meropidae > Merops > Merops nubicus. Next base: position 11,344 of record NW_008612966.1, on the reverse strand, counting down.
AAGAAGGCATTCTGACAGCAACAGAGTTTGGAGACTAAGGTCTTTTAATAATTTCATTTTCTATGACCCCATAGACAATTTTTTTCACCAGCACTAATTAAGTAGTGATGATTAATACTTCAAGTAATTATTTTAAATACACCCTGCTACTCCTTTATCACTTTTTTTGCTGCTCTTCTAGTAAAAAGAGATCCTATCTTTAATTTCTCTCTTTTTTTCTTTTATTTCTACAGCCCTAGAAATCATTTAAAACTCATTGTATATGGAAAAAATATAGCAATTCTGTTACTGAAATGTATTCTTTGGTTGGCAGTATTTAATTAAACTGGAAGAAGCTGATGTATGAAACACCTAGCTCCTTTAGTATTGCATACCCATACCATTTCATATGGGCAATCTGACTTGGCTACCTGTTTGCCCAGGTGGGCTTGGTAATTTACAAAGTAAAGGAGAAGATTCACTCAGGCAACTAGAGAGATTTTCTTGGTCAGCTGAGGGAAGTTGAAGCTACAGTTCTATGAATCTTGAACAGTAGAACAAATCATTGTATGGTCCGTAGAGCAAAATATATGATATTTAAAGTGATTCTTTGAACAGATAATATCAGGAATGTTACTCACCATTCTACAGCAGCAAGGTTGTTTACAAGCGTAGTGGATCCCAGTGGAGGGTGAAATCAAAGAAAATCCTTAGACAATTTGAATCAAAAAGTCATGATATACTTACTGGGTCTCCGTCAGCTAATTGATCTTTTTGTGCCTAAAATCTACTCTAAGAGCAAATAATAAATGAGGGTAGCAAAATAAGAAGAAAGTAATGCAAGTCAGGAGAAAAATTCTAAACTTAGATTAAGGTTTTGCTAAAACAGTTAATGATATGGTTTAATCAGTAAATAAAAAAACCCAAAGGGTTCCCTGATAAATAAAAGCTGAAATTGTACCTAGATAGATACATACATATGTATGTATTTTAATATCACTATTGGGAAACTGGTAGGAATCTCATGCTGAAATCAAGACAAAACTCAAAGATTTAACCTATCTAAAACAGCAGAAAATGTTAATTAGATTGCCCATAGTCTAGAGACCAGTTTCAAATACTTCTGGTTTGATTTTTTTTTTTTTTTCAGTTCTCTGTGTTGAGACTGGCAGTACACTCACTGAGCTTTATACCCGTGTCTGTAACTATGCTTTTTTTTTTTTATAATTCAGTGAAAACATGGTTTTAGCTATGACACAAGAACAGATACTGTTCCTTATCCAGTTTACTTTTCTCATCAGGACCATACTCACACCTCCCATCATTTTTGACCTAATTATAACATGAGACATTTGTCCTGATATTTTCCTATTTGCTCATTCATGGCCAGACAAAATGAAAGAGGCATTTGGAAAAAAAAAAAAAAAAATCAAAGCCCATGAATAAACAAACAACAAAGAAGAATGCCCACAAAACCACACAAAACAACATGAAACAACTCTCGTTATGTTAGGCTGTGAAACAAGAATAATTCTGTCCTGGAGACTTGTCTTTCTAATAGATTTTTTTTGCCACAGTCAAAGATGTTTATAATCAACATTTCTGGAAAGGCTGCTATTAACTATGGGAAAAAACAAAGTTTGGAAATTTTAGGAAGAACATTGCAGAGCTACTGATGTCTGCTGATCATGCTTCTGAAAACACTTCAAGGATTTTTAAACTGTGACTGGACTGTAGAACTGCTACAGAATGTGCTTTCCCTATGTCTAAGAAAATAATATCAACCTGAATAAGATGTCATTTTGTAGGATGGGTGCCATAGAAAATGCTATGACACAAAAAGGAATTTCCCTCTTTAGCCACCTGACCTTTGCACAGGAAGTGTATGTTGTATATGTGAGAAGAGCTAGGTCTTCAACACCGTTTTTACAGGTCCCCATAGATTTATCCCATTAATGAGGAACACGTGTTTGGTTGGACTTCAGGACTATTGAATCAACTGCCTACTGGTGCTGAAGACATTATTGTTGATTTTTACTCTTCATTTGGGGGGAAATGAAAGTATATCAGCTGTATCTGACAGAACAGTCATGTTATGAAATGCTGGCTATCTGTTTTTTCTCTGAGAAAGTGAGAGACTGACTAACCACATATTGCAGGAATCTCAATTTAAACGCATACCATGAGAGAAAGCCTAAACATAGATGGGCTCTTCAGCCACCACTTGTGAGGTTATCGAACTGCCAACAGTACATATTAAATGTCATGTGCACGTGGTGTGACTGCGATATGTGGAGTGTTAATCCTGATTTCAAAGAACCAGAGGGTTTTGATAGAAGTGTGCTGATTGCTCCTGCTTGCACTATACTCCCTACAACTTACCTGAACATTTCTTGCTCCTGATTAGTCATTCTTTCTATAAATTACATGTAATAAATCACATTTTCCTTTTAGATTCTCTTTAAATTATTTACCTGAAAAATGCAGGAAGAAGGGCTCTAGTTAACTGGGAGAACTTTTACAATAAAGGCTATTCTTTTCAGCCCTGGTTCTTGAAACGGCTTCCCAGTAGTACTTCACTGAGAAATGAGTACTTTTGCCACTTCTTTAGCACTTTGTTGGGTGAACAAGTCCTTTGATTGACCAGAAAATGTAAACTCACTTGGCTACTGTTAAAGATAATGAAATTTTTACTGATGCCTATAATGTGAAAAAGTTTAGGCTCTGAGGTCTGAGTTTTCAGCTCATTTGCCTCTTTTCCATTTAAAGATATTTTTAATCTGTCTTCTTTCTACTCATATTGCCAATGCGACTAACTCTTAGCAGTTCTAGTTGCCAAAGGTGCCAAAAATGACTGGCACTTCCAGAAAATGAGTGACTACTTTGTTTTCTAATCTGGTTGACATTGATACAACTGCATTTCTGTTACAAATGTTGGCACAGAATTCTTTGAGAAGATAAGAAAGAAATGTTCCAATTAATTCTTTTCACTTCCTTACAAACCTATGCTTCTCTCTGTAAAACCATTGTGTGTTGTGAGACCAACTCATCCATTTAGGAAAATGGCTTTGTTGAACCTCATACCATTAGCTTTGCCTTATTGATCCAGCCTCTCCAGATCCCTCTGTAAAGCCTCCCTATGTTCAAGCAGATCAGCACACCTGTCTAACTGGGTGTTTTCTGCAAACCTAGAGGGTACCCTCAGTGTCCTTATCCAGATGATTGACAAAGGTATTAAAGAGAGCAAGGCCCAATACTGAGCCCTGGGGAACACCATTTGTGACCAGTCATTAACTGGATTCAACTCCATTCACCACTACTCTTTGGGATCAGCCATTCAGCCAGTTTTTTACCCAGTGGAATGTACGTTCATCCAAGCCATGAGCAGCCAGTTTCCTCAGGAGGATGTTGTGAGAAACGGTTTCAAAGGCTTTCCTAAGTCCAATTAGGCAATATCCACAGCCTTTCCCTCATCCACTAAGCTAGTTACTTTGTCATGAAAGCAGATCAGGTTATCCAAGCAGGACCTGGCTTTCATTAAACCCGTGCTGACTAGGCCTGCTTGCTTGGTTGTCCTGTACATACCATGTGATAGCACTCAGTATGACCTGCTCCATAACCTGCCCTGGCACAGAGGTCAGAATGACAGGCCTGTAGTTCTCTGGATTCTCCTTGTGGCCCTCCTTGTAGATGGGTGTCATTTTGCTAACCTCTGGTCAACTGGGGCCTCCCCGGTTAGCCAGGACTTTCCATAAATGATGCAAAATGTCTTAGTGAGATCTTCCACCAGCTCCCTCAGTACCCTTGAGTAGAGCCCAGAATAGGGTAAGTCTAAAGCCAGACAGATCAGAACTCTTGACTAAACCAAATAAGTTACTGGACTATCCTGATCTCTTTCTGCTGTTGCTCTGCAGGATAGGTTCTTCTCTCCAAGCTTTTATAAAATGCCAAGAGATCTCAGCATTGTTCAGGCTTGTAGGAACCTTAGCACTGATCCTGAATCCTTAGTATTGTCTCCTACCCACCATGCTTTGCCATGTTGGGTCTCTGTATATCAGTGCAATATAAAAAGTGCTGCACAGCAGCTGTGAGAGAGGAGTGAAGAAAATGTGAGAAAAAGACACCTGCAGGCATCAAGTTCAGTAGAGAAGGAGGGGCAGGATGTGGTCCAGGTGTCAGAGCAGAGACTCTCCTTCAGCCCCTGGAGAAGACTATGGTGAAGCAGGTTGTCACCCTGACACCTATGGAAAGAAACATGCCAGAGCAGTTGCCAGCACTGCAGCCCATGGAGGACCCCAGAGAAGAGCAGGTCAATAAGCCCTGAAGGAAGCTGCAGTCCATGGAGGGCCCATGCAGGAGCAGCCTGTGCCTGAAGGACTATATCCTATGCAAAGGACTCACATGTGAGCAGTTCTTGAACTAGACAATTCATGGGGCTCTAAGCAGACCCTATCCAGTATTTCTGACTTGCATGTACGTTCTGTTCTTCTCCATGGATGATGCCCCATGTCAGACTCCACAGCTCTGGCAGACTCCACAGCTTGCATCCAAAGGCAGGTAGGTTGTAAGGCAGGCAGTTTGAGAGACAGGGAGCCAGAAAAAGGAGAGTGTGCTTTTTATATTGCTGTATATCTGTTTATATGCCAAAGTGTATAAGCTACTCAGCCTTGAGCTAGAACCCCAGCTGAGTATGGCTCTGGTAACATAGGCTAATCAATTCAGGTAACACAGGCTAATCAATTTAATATTTTAGGATTACATATTTTTTTCTTTCTTTTTGCCTTCATTTCTGGGGAATGCATCTTTTACAGTAGCTAATGAACGCTGATGATGGTATTCCAGTAGAAAGGGTTTCTTAGACCTAACAATGCTGCAGGTACTGCTTTCTTTAGAGGCACGGACAGCCGTGGCAGCCAGATTTGATTTATCCCAGGGTGAGCACTTTTGGGAGACTGGCTGTGACCAAGTGCACAGACTG
>NW_008612966.1:0-6356 GCF_000691845.1 Merops nubicus | reverse complement strand
TTCCTGTAGGCACAGCACTCTTCTTTGTAGAAGGTGCTGAATGACGTGCCAAAGCCACAATTTTCCCCTGCAGCCCTAACACTCGTGAAGGGAAAGTTACTTGTCACGTGTGGGAGAAACGAGAGAGAGTGTGTGAGCAAATTAGTGAGAGGATGTTGAGCCCTTTACAGGTGATCCATTACCCTGCAGCCATTACAATTTGTCATGTATGCTTCACCTAGCATCAGCTGCAAGATGAAATGTTTTCAGCTCAGTTTATCAGTCTACCTGGATATGTCAGGTCAACTTCCTTTTAACCCACTGTTCTGGTTCATGGGCTTTTGGGAAATATGGCAGAGCTGATCAGAGCTAGCAGTTGTCTCTTTTTCTTTTTCATTTTACTCACAGCATGAAACAGGGTTTCCTGTACACAGATAATGCTAAGAATTCAACATCCAGATTAATCCAGTACTTTTCAAAAATCCTGGCATATACCTTCACTTCTGTTCCAAAGGATAATTAAGAAAATTTATTATATTAGAATAAGAAGTTTTTCTCCTCTGCAGGGTATATTCACACACAAACACAGATATATATATGCATATACATGTAGACACACAAACACATCTACCCATATATGTGCATTCTAAGAATCTAATCATCCTTAAAGAAAAACACTTTAAATTATTTTAATTGCTTACCAGAATATTAAAATATGCACTTCTTTAGTCACAAAACTGTGGCAAAATGATATGCTGATGGTTTTTCTCTCTTTTTTTTTTTATTTTTCTCTCTCTAAAATTTCAGGGAGTAATCAAGATATATGCTATATCAGCACTCAGATTAGAAAATTCTGGTTGTAAAATAGTGCCCTGTGTACATAGAGCAGATGGGATTTAAAGAGCTTAATTTCTGTTATTACTGTGAGATGTAACTGGCTAAATTCCCATGCACATAGAGTAATTTTAATACAGAAATTATCAAAATTCTAGTTACATTTTCATTGTCAGGCAGTTCACCTAAATTACATCACCCTTCCACACAGAATGTCCTAAGGTCGTGTAGCTGGTGTACTGGTCATAGCTCAGTCCTCCTTTTTTTGAATCATCTTATTCCTAGAGCTTATTAATACTGACTATATGTAGATTGAAGGGTACTTGTCTATATTTTTCGTGCTGCACACCGTTTAGTATGCAACCAGAGTAGGATATTGCTATCAAGTGAAATTATCATGTAGCTTTGGAAAACTTACCATTCCTCTGTCCATTTGACTCCCTAAGAGGTCTTTTAAAATAATACATCTATAAAAATGTCATGCAGCTGACATTTTTTTTTTCTAATTTATTTTCTGCCTTGAAGGGAACATAGTACTACTGGAATTTTAAAATCAAATATCTCATTTTCTTATTCAGCCAGAAACAAAAGTTTATCGTTGTTGAACACTGAATACTCTATTTTTTTTTTTTCTAGATTAGTGGGTGTCTAATACCAAATGACTAAATAAGGATTATAGAATCTCTTTTGTTTTCATGACATAGGGCTTGGATAGTAGCAAGTTACAAGCTTAATACAATGACAAACATGTCAAGTTCTGATCCTTCATAGTTATTCCTTTTTATTTTTTGTTTGTTTGTTTGTTTGTTTGTTTTGGTTTTTTTGGCTACAGTTTGCTGAAGATACACACCCCATTTTTGGGGAAGCTGAAAGCACATAAATGATAACTTTGCAGTTTTATTTGTTACACAGCTTCTCCAAATTTCCTGGCCATGGAAGCAGAGTGAACAAAAAGAGGTTTACCATGGAGGGTTTGCAGAACTTCATAGAGCACAGGAGAAAGACCAGGTTTCACTGACACACCACTGTTTCCTTACAACGCGTTTTGATAATACCTATAATTTTGGTAAAAAACAAAAAAAAAGATAGAATCATGAGCAGAATCATGATTTAATTTTCATTTTTTGATTGAAATTTCTGTGACATTTACTTCCAGCCTTTGTGTTTTTTTCCTGTAATATAATGATTTATGACCTCTGCTTGTTTTGGCTCATCCTCAAGTACTTAGGTGGGTATTTTTGAAACTTTGGGCCTGGGATGTCTGCTTTTCTAGTACACATTATCTTACCAATTTCAAAGGCTTTTAATGAGGCACAGAACCATGTGATTATAGAAGTCCAGTGTATTTTGTCAAGAAAAGGTTGATCTGCTTTCCACAGGAGCCATAAAGATGTATTTGTCATCCCCAACATTTTTTGGGTCTTTAGAAGTTAGGCCTCTACCAAACATACCAACCAGTATCTAATGACAGTATGGGGAGAAGGCAAATGTGAACCATATTGACTTGAATATAGGGATGTGAGGGAAAGGAGCTATCCCTAGGTGCACGTCAAAAGATAATGTAGGAGAAAGAACATCTAAATGACCTAAGGAGCTTAAGCACTACACAAAACCCCTTGATGTGACTTGTCATGCCTGAAGGACTAAACTGATAGGAGAGGCGAAATCCAACCCAGTAAGACCAATTGATATTCACTGAGAGCCTCTGCCTCTGCTTACAAGTGCCACATGTATGCCTAACAGCCAAGGCTAGGCTGAGAATCCTAAATAAGGGAAGAAATTTATTTAAATTATGGCATGACCTATCATTGCTGTGTTCACTGAAACAAAGTATTAACTGAAATGATGTAGCCTGAAAATAATGAAATGTGCTAGATGATTTTATTAGTGATTTTCACAGTTGGAGGTAACAAACCCAATCTGATTCTGAATCTGAAGAGTAGGAGAACATTTAAGTGTAATATGAAGCCTGCTTCATCTTTAGAAATGCAAGGAACTAAACATCAAGAGAACATTAAGTGATTAGGTTAAACATGCATATTTGTGTTGGTCCTGAGAAGACATTTATTGATAACTGATTTATTTCTTTTCATAAGTCTATTCGACAAACACAGTATGAAATTCCAAGTTGAGGAATGCTTCTACTAAAATAAAACTATTAAGATGTTGTCTTAATTGACTTAGAAATGGCTGCTTTGCTGTAAGCCCTAAGCATATCTTCCAACCCCTATGATTCTATGATTCTATCTCCAAACAGACTAACAAAACCATCTAGGGATAAAGTTCTTTTTGTCAACTCAAAACAACAAACCATTTAAAAAATCTGTGCTAGATGTTAGTGGAAATGTTACCTCATTTCTGTACTAATGTGAGGGAAAACATTAGTGTAAATATCTTCAGAGTATTTTTTTTCATCAAGTCACACTTTTGTAAGTGTTGTCCTAGAATAGGAATGGACATATGCTCCTGCGTCTTTCCAGGGGTAAAATATTGCAAATTACCAAATGAGGGGAAACAGCTAATACCCTGAATTGTCTAAAGCAGACCCTTCTAGGCTTTTTACTGTCTTCTGATTTCAGTGTTTTGAATTATTCATCATTTTTGTGTTTGACCTGTCTTGTTTCAAAGTAAAAAGCCAACAGAAATGGAAAAGAAAAACAACTAGAGATATATATAAGTGCTTTCTTTCAAGTCACAAAAGCATGTCCAAGAATGAACTCAAGTACTGAGTAAAATAATTTCAGAATCAAAATAATACCGGCATCTGATCACAACTGTAAAATCTGAGAAAATTTCAGAATTAAGAATTGTAAATGAGGTGGGTTTAATTTGCAATATAAATAATATTTGTCTATATCAACTTTCTTTCCCATGTTTATTATTCATTTCTTAAAATGATCCTCTGAGAATTTTCTGTTTAATTGCTCTCTCTAGCAAATGGTTTATATAGTTTGAAGTGACAGGTGGTTATAAGCTAATAAAACACATTCCCTAGACCACAGCTTTAAAAGCTCCATGCAAAATGAAGTAAAATGGCTTTATTTTGCATTTTTGACAGTGTTTAATCCTTAGCGGGCAGTCTCTCACACCAAAAAACCAGCCAACCAAAACTTTCCTAATAGCATACAGCTTGAAGGAAAATATCCAAGACTTTCAAGACTTCACAGAATTTTGTTAAATTCTTCCCTTTACTACGGCCTTTTTTCTTGCATAGGAAACAACACTAGGAAGTCCTTTATAATTTCTTTATACAAAGCATTTTGCATAGAAGGGTTATGTACAGAAAGATTGAATTGGTTCGGGTAAGCAGTATGGGAAGTTCTGACAGCATGACCAGGCGTTTTGTTAAAGCACTAGCACTCCTAAGTGACAACAGTTCAGCGGTTATACCTCTATCATCGCTCCCCGAGTTATAAACTTTATGAGGATACAAGCATGTTATATAAATTTCATTTTTCCTGAGCTTGAAAATTTCTATTAGACAAAAGCCTAGCCACTATGCCTAGCTGTATAGTTTCTTGATAGATAGCTTGGTTAAAGCAGGTTAAGTAGATATGAGTGTAAAGTAAATAAAAGCCTCAGTTAGAAGCATACCTATTGCAGACAGACATTCTCAGTAATTGTTTAATTTAGTATTTATTACTTCATCAGAAGCTTCCCTCATAAATGTGAAATTTTAACTTCTAGTTCAAGTGAACGTGAGGGATACTTTTATACTGTAAGAATTTTTTTCACTTTGGTGAGAAGAATTTTTAAAAAGCTGAAAAATGAAGGTGTATCTCATCAGAGCACAGCTGCTATTAGAGGAGAAGGGACATGAAAACAGACATGTCAAACACGTCTGAACAGACATCAAATACAATAACAGGCAGTATCTTGGACATTATTCCAGCCCTTTGTCATGTCACTTCTGATTTTCCTGAAGAAATTTGGTTTTTGAGCTGTGTCTGTCACCAACTTTGCCAAAAAGGTCACTCATTTTATATTTCCTATGAAACGTACAACATTTTGTAGCTGCAGCATATTTCATCATGAAGGTTTATGATAGCTTCCTATAAGTCTTTATTTGGTTAATATGTTAAACACAAAAAGGCAAAAGAAGCAATTTTTAATTGGACTCAAAAGCAAAAAGAATAAACAAAACAGAAGCAGGTGCTGCACAATTACACATTTCTATTTGCACTGTGTGTTGTCTTCTTCCATAATTTTTTTTAGTGATGATCGCATGGCTAGTGCCTGTATAAAGAATATATTATCCTTATTGATCTGCAAAAATTTCTACTTAGAAAGCTGTTTAATTTTATGTCTGGAAAAAAATGTAAGCTTATTAAAAATCTAATACTAGGTGATCCACTTTACTTTTAAAATCATCTTTCACACTATTTTTAGATAGGTGCACATTGATATGCCATTGCTGATATTTTATTTTATATAAGTGGCAAATTAGTACAGGAGAGAGACACTTTTACAAGTAAATTATTATTTATTTTGCAAAAGAATTGATAATTTTCTTATATATTTGTGTAAAGGAAAAATTGTATCAAAGGAGCACCAATGAAAAAAATAATTCTAAAAATACTAGTTGTAATACTGATTTAAAGCATAATTGTGTGATTTAACAGCCTATCTTGTATATTTTTATGGACACAACATTATGCATTATATAAATGATTTGATGAATACATAATAATTCAAATGTAATTAGTATTGCACATCCATAAGAATCCTCTCTTTAAATATGCATATGCAGCTGCGTCACTATGAACTTTGTTTCTTTGTGTAGCTTTGAAATGAGAAATTCTTCACTTCGAGGTAGTCTTTTGTAATAGCACTGACCCACCCCCCAAAAAAAATCCCAAATAATTATTATCTCTGTAATAATGGATCACTTTGACTGATAATTTATTTTGCATAAAACTCTACTGTCTTCCAAACCTGTCTTTGAAATCATGTCATGAAAAGGACTTTAAATGAGGATTAAGAGAGCTAGAAAGTGTAGCTGAAGAATGCCAATAGCTAGGTGACAATAAGATACAGCAATGTGGACAACATCCTATAACTGGGGAAAGGGAACAGGGCTCTCATTATTCTAGCAGGACTAGGGAAGGGATTGCCACCCTGTACTTGGCACTGGTGAGGCCACACCTTGAATACTTGAATATTGTGTTCAGTTTTGGACCCCTCACTACAAGAAAGACACTGAGGTTCTGGAGCGTGTCTGAAGAAGGACAATGAAGCTGGTGAGGGGTTGGAAGCACAAGTTTTATAAGGAGTGGCTGAGGGAACTGGAGTTGCTTAGCCTGGAAAAATAAGAGGTTCAGGGGAGACTTCTGGCTCTCTACAACTACCCGAAAGGAGGTTATGGTGAGGTTGACATCACTCTCTTCTCCCAAATGACAAGTGATAGGACAAGAGGAAGTGGCCTGAAGTAGCACCATGGGAGGTTTAGATTGGATATTGGGAAAAACTTCACTGAAAGGGTTGTTAAGCAGTGGAACATGCTGCCCAGGAAAGCAGTGGAGTCAACATCCCTGGAGGTATTT
>NW_008612965.1:0-5439 GCF_000691845.1 Merops nubicus | reverse complement strand
AACTTTTTCTTTAATCCCAACTTGCTTTTATGAATGATGGTAACAGATTTATTCACTGAAAAAATTATATTCACAATGAAAATAGTATTTTGAATTACTTCTACTACCAAGAAATAAATGGGTAAATACCTCTTTCAATCATGTTCATAGTTCAGTGACAATGAATTACGGTAGAAGTGGATGGCTTTTCATCCTTTATGAACATTAAAATTTCATAGTATTCTAATAAAATTCCTTTTCTTTATTTTTTGTAACATGGTTTGATATATAAACTCAATCACTAGATTGAAAAACTAGCTAAATAACATCAAGGATTACTCTTCTTCTACCTTACTGATAGCTTTTAATCTTTTAAATGACAAAACCACTGAGAAACATGGAGGCCTGCAAGTAAAATGCAAAAAAAATTATCATTTAAACATATATAAACATATATCTTATGTATGTATATCAAGTATCTTCTCCTATATGTGCTTATTTGATGCCCGAGTTCACATCTGGCTATTAATTTTTCAAGTTGCTTCACTGAATATCATATATTCAAAATTTTCCTATTTCTTACTTTCACTTTGACTTCTATTTCTTCAAGCTCTTGAAGTAACTCTTCATTTTCCAATAGGGAGGAGCCTAAGTTTTGGTTCTGAAAATAGTCTCTGATGTTTTCCTTGTACCAAGATGTTACCTAAAGAAATAAAATAATCCAGTCAGTGAAAAATTTTAGTGACTGTCTGTACCTTAAAATATATAGAAAACCATTTTATCTACAAAACAAGCCCTAATTTCATTCCTTTCATTTTTCATTCCTAATGTTCATGCTTTTATTAAAATGTTTGCTTTAGTATTATTTTTATATACCTAATATATACTTATACTTTTATTATACTTTTGCAAGTATACAAAACACACAAACAAAAAAAAAAGGGCCTTATGACCTATTAGAACCTCTCTATTCCTGGCTTGAAAAAAACAGTTATTCTATTAAAATAATGTTATGTGGAATAATCTTTAGTAGCTTAAAAAAACAAAAATTACAACTTCATAGACAATTCAGCAAGTATACACAGCAAACATAGGTAGTATATAAGTGTATCTTCTAAATTGAACAAAACAACTTTCATTTATTTCTGATTGATTCAGAGTTAAGTACCTCTTGCTTTCTTTGTAAACTCACGGCAAGAATTCCTGAGTGAAGCTTTAAGATTTAAAACAGTAGTTAGAAAAAGCTAGTAGGATCAAGTAGACTTCCTCCAATATTTCAGTTTGAAAACAATCACCACATTACTTATAATATAAAACATACTAAGAATTACTTTGAACTTTAGGTACTACAGATTTTTAATAGCACACTACGGATATTTTTTTCCCCCCCTGCTTATGCGGAAGCAATTTTTAATAAACTTAAGCAATTCTAAAAATGAAAGAACCTTTAAAATGTGTTGGAAACACTCTCAAGTTACAAATAAAATTGTAACATTTAGAAATAAAATTGGCACATTATCTCAGGAGTTCCACAGAGCTAGGAAAGTAAACAAATTCTTTTACTACCAAGCCTTCATTTCTTAATCGTGTCCTCCAGACGTGTACTTACTGATTGAACCATTTTTCCTGGAAGCACATTTTCACAGAACATTTACTATGGGTCTACCAAAATACAAATGAATGGGGTGGACAATAAAAACTGTGCTAAAAGGGAAAGAAAAACGCCTCTGTAAATTAGGACTGTTCTCTGTATCACGTATCTGCTTGGCAAAACAACCCAGTATTTCTGTAATGCTAGACAGAGGGAAGAGTCATGTTTTAACCCTATTACAGTGAAGTGTTCACCTCTTTACCACATGGCAATATTTCTTTCCATTACAGTGAGTTTAATCAGTTAGATTCCACTACAGCTACTATCTGAGTGATTTCAGTTGTACTAGTTTAGCTCTTAAGCAACTAAGAAACTACTGGAAATTTTCTACTGCTTTTTAAGAAAGAAACCCACAGAATTTTACTTTCAGTGATTTGGACACAGGGATGGGAAAGGAGAGAAGACTAATGTAACTGTTTGAAAAAGACAGTATTTTTTCTTGATTAGTTGAAATCTAAAATCACTCCTGCTATTCAAAAATTGATTTCATCATTCATTTACAATAATTATCTGCTCTGTTGGTGATGCATAATCCGTATCAGGAATCAAAGGCCATTAATATTTTCTCAGGTTGCTAAACTGCCCATTTAGCACTGATTATGGTTTCAGGTGATTTTAATGCTTATAATTGTCCTTCCTACTTTTCCCTCTGTAAATTCAGGATGAGAAGGAAGTTTTCCAACAAGTAACTGTACAGGGGGAGTGATCACGGGCCAAGTATGATGCCGTACTAACAGTGTAGCTTAGTTTGTTGTGGTGTATTGGCCTTGGCCAGCTGCCAGAAACCCAGCCAGCCACTCTGTCACTTCTCCTTTACAGAACAGGGGGAGAAAATAAAATTTAAATTCCTGAGATAAATAACAGACCACTTAGCAGTTACGATCACAGGTGAATCAGACGTAATTTGGGGAAAAACTTATTGCCTATTACAGATCTAGTAAGAAATAAAGACATAAATGAAAACACCTTCCTCCTACCCAGACCTCTTCTTCAGGCTCAATTTCACACCATCTTTCCCAATTCCTCTACCTAGCCCTGCTTACCAAGTGGCACAGGGTGATGGGGAATGGGGGGTTGTTGTCAGTACATAACAGTTCCTCTTCATCATGCCTTCCTCCTCACACTTTTCCCCTAGTCCAGCACAGGTCCCTCCTCCAGCATGGGCTCTCTGTTGCCACAATACCTTCAAGGAATAGCCAACTGTCCCCCAGTATGGACTCTTCCATGGGCTGCAGTGTAGGTATCTGCTCTGAGGCAGCTCTCTCAACAGGCTGCATGGAAATGCTTGCTGCGGTGTCATCTCTTCCAAAACTTCCATTGACTGCAGGGCAATACCTGCTCCAGCACCTGGAGCACCTCCTCCCCCTCCTTCTTTACTGACCTTGGTGTTCCTTGTTTGTTCTCATTCTTTTTTCTTTCCCCTCGCTCCTCACTAAGTCTGTGCAGTGTTTTACTCTTTCTTAAATATGTTTTAACAGATGCAGCACCACTCTAGCTGCTGGGCTCAGTTGTGCCCTGTGGCAAGGCCATTGTGGAGCTGGCTGGAATTGGCTGTCTCCTGTAGTCCCCTGTGGCCAGTGCCTGGGCACTGGCGCCCAGTACACTGGTGTAGACAGGGATATTCTCAGGACAGGAATTCTTGCACGCACCAATTCGAAGCTCATTCACAAATATATTGTCCTAGGCTCTACCAAACTTCTTTTACCACTGGGAAATTTTTTTTCCCCACTCATTTTCTTCCTGCATGTATTAAAATACACGTACTTACATGCCATAACTAAATCTGACTTTGTCTCAGGCAGTTTGAACTTGAGCACCCTGCACTGTGTATTTTGATATACCTACTCTGAACTGCAGGATGAACTATTCTCAAATAATTTCTCCAGTAGATTCACAATAAGATGACTTAGTTAAGTACTGGACAGGACTTTTTCATTACAATAACAACTATTTCAGTGGCTGATGCTTTACTTACTGTCTCAAGTCCCAAATAATATTTTTATCATCAATATGCAAAGGCATCATCATGCTAATACAGATCCATCTTTGATCATCTTTGTGACAATTCAGTATCTTCATAATAATATTGCCTAAACCCTTCCTTAATCCTCAATACGTTTGTCTTCCCAACAGTGCTAGTGAAGCATCCTTGTCTAATTTAATAAATAACAAGTTATGACAAAATAGGATCACAGACACATTTTCAAAGAAAAATGCCACACTGCAATTTAAAAGTCGGGTCTTTAGTGATTTTTCTATGATCAAATAAAGCTTATAAAGAAAATTAATAACAAAATAATTTTTCATGGGAAAAGATTAAGTATCAGCATTGCATTGCCCCAGAGTAGATACTATTACTTGGTTTGTAATACAATGTTTGTGAAGGACTGTGAATATCCCAGAAATAAAAAACTCAAACATCACTAAATGTGATTTATACCAGCCAAGAGAAGCATTTCAAGTTCCAAAGGTGGTAGAACAATCCTTTTCATTTGTGACGTTTCTTGCTTACGTAGACAAAAGCACTGTATGTGGGTTTTCGCCTCCTTTTTTTTTTCCGTTTTCTAAAGGAATTTGTTTACACAAAGTTCCCAAATGCAGATATTATTTAGAATATTAGTTAACAAGAGTAATTGTTTTAGTTTTGAAGGGAACATTTGCAACTGTGAAACATTAAAACAAAGTTATCCATATAGGTGCATACATAGGTTAACAAGTGTACATATACGCTCGGGAAAGATTATGACTGACCAACAATGGAGTGGGCTTGACAGGACATCAGAAACTCGTTTGGTTTCATGGTGTGGGGCATTTTTTATGTAGGATCAAAGTCTGGGAATCCTATGAAGGTGGCCCATAAATGCAAGAGTAGTAAGAGGAACTGTTATAACTATCAAGAGAAACAGGATAGAAAAATCAGACATTTGGCAATACACAAGAGAAGTAACATTTGCTGTAATTAAGACAGTGGAAAATCACTGCTAAGTTAACTGGCATCCCCATTTCACCAGATATAACTAGCAGAGAAGTAATCTTAAGTTGATTTGATCATAGAGTTTTAAACAATATAAAGCCCTTTAGCTCTAAATGTCTCAGCATGTATTGTAAAATATTTTTTTTTATGTTTATTATGAAGAAAGACTTTGCAGAATGTGTTAGAATCAAACATAAAGTCAACACTTCACAGACACACTTCATATAACATTTTGATGATTCAAAATGATGAGTCTTCAGATTTGCCTTCATACTGCCAGAGATAAACTCAATGTTTTCATTCTAGCTCTCAGTAGCAGCACTATGCTGAGTAGAGCTACTGGAAAAAAAACAGCAAAGAGTGCACCACCAGCAGATGTAGCCCATGTTTCCACAATTCTCTACACAGTAGCAACAGCTGTGGAATTCTCCTCATATATGTGCACTTGCACATTCGTATACACAGATCCTCCTTTTCATATATTAAAAGGAAAATCTCTGGTTTTCATAACAGAAATTTGCTTTCACGCAAAGAAACAACAGAACCTTACCATATCCTACAGTCACAGAATCACAGCACGGTAAGGGTTGTAAGGGACCTCTGGAGATCATCTGGTCCAATCCCCCTGCCAAAGCAGGCTCACCTACAGCAGGTTGCACAGGCTCGCAACCAGGAAGGTTTTGAATACCTCCAGAGAAGGAGACTCCACAGCCTTTCTGGGCAGCCTGCTCCAGTGCTCTGTCACCCTCACAGAAAATACATTCTTCCCCATGTTTAGGTGTGTCCTGGTTGGGCTGGGACTGGGTTGGTTTTTCCCCTGCAGTCGGGGGGAGCT
>NW_008612964.1:70211-73845 GCF_000691845.1 Merops nubicus | reverse complement strand
ACAGCCCGGAGCGGGGCGCAGTGCCCGATTTCCCCCCGGCCGCGGCGGGGAGACAAGCGGGCTGCTTTGCCCCGTCCTGTGCCACAGAGCTCGCCGAGGGACGAAGGATGCTCGTCCCGCCGCGCAGGGCTGTCCCCAGGGCTCCAGGGCTGCCTTCACCCTGTGCGGTGGCAGGCGGAGGAGCCCGCAGCACATTCCCATCCCGATGGTGTCGTGGGCCTCTCTAGAGCCGTGGTGATGCCCCCCACCGTGCCCAGCCCCAGATGGACCTCCCAGGCAGCGGCTGGTTTGAGACCACTGAAAAAAACTGCAAAGAACTGAAGTTTTGGCAGTTTTTTTGTGAATCAGGAAGCGATCTTGGGCAAACTGTGGTGTTTCAGAGTGCCTCGCTGCATTTAGTCATGATGCAAGGGGAGTGAGACCAGACAGGCTGGCAAAGTAGAGAGGAGGTGCTGGGGATGGTACAGGCACAGTTGGATGTGCTGGGACAGTCTGACATCTGGCAGTATTGTGTCTCAGGAGAAAAACTGGGAATGTGTGAAATGTGATGCAAGTCAGAATTCAGGTGTGTTCTCCACAATCCTCCTTCTGAATGAGATTCGGCAGAGCCTATAGGATCCCTCACCCTAAACTGAATTAAAACATGGTTTGCACATGTTGCCGTTGAATGAAAAGGTAAAAGCACTGTGAGTTTTTTTTATGTACACAAAGGTCCTGAAATATGGAAATACTTGTTACATGGGTGCTGTGTAGCAGTAATACACCTGGCTGCAAAATGTAGTGTCCTACTTGCTGTTCTAGGGAGCTGATTATCAAAGCCATGCTACTCTTTCTCATGAAAGTTTTTTTTCTTTCATTATATATGAGGAAAGCATCTGCCTGAGGAATAACCTGAGTAGAAAGCTAAAAATCATGAGTAGGTTGGGTTTTGAGCCTCTGTGGCCTGCACTGACCCCAGTTCAGTGTTTCTTGTACAGGTGCTGTGAGTGCACATGGTGTGCCCAGGTTGTACAGCAAGGCAATGCTCAGAAACCAGCGTCTGCTAAAAAGAGCTACTCTGCTGGTCTTTGCATGGGGAAGTATTTCTTCTTACTGTAGCTATAGGGGAGGCAGCTGCTGGAAGCATCACACCCCCTCTATTTTCAGAGTTAACAGCCTGGACAGCTTTGGAGAGGTGTGAGAACCTCCTCAACACCCCTGCCTGGGGTATCCCACCCATGGCACAGCTGAGATGTGGGTCCCAGCACAGCACCTGTGCCTGCCAGCATGGCTGAGGGGAGCTGAGCTGGCTCCAGTGGGAATTCAGCACATTCCAGGGCAGAATCCAGTCCTCCACCAGCATGGCCAAGTTCACCAGTTCGTGGGCTGGACCTGGGCTTAGGGACCACCTCCACCTCAGCCTCCTGCGGAAACCCACAGCTTCCCCTCCCCTGCCAAATTCAGCCTTTTCAGATAGCTGCCAGAGCTCTCGGGGAGATGAGCTGGTGCTGCAGTCTGATGTGGATGGAGGGAGGGATGGATGCTCTGCAGCTCGGGCATCTCCATCCATCTGGAGCTGGAGCCATGCTGCTGGAAAGGAGGTGTTTGGCTGTGGTGTGTGGGTGCCGGTGCTCTGCGTGTAGCCGGGCGCAGGTCTCTCACTCCCTGTAGTTTGCCACATGGCACCTGAATTCCTTTTCCCACCTCTGGAAGCCACCAAAGAACCAAAGTGCAGCCTGTGGCAGCGCCCAGCACCCGGACTGCAGGGCACAGGGCTGTGTGCAGCGCTCAGGGTGCCAGGTTTGGTGCCTGCTGCCAGGCACCACAACGTAGGGGCCGTCAGAAGCTGAGTTTTGCTCTAAGTGCACCTAAATTTCCAGCTATTTGCCTAGAGACAAGTGATGTAGCATGCAGTGATTTTTAGCCTCCTCGGCTGGCGGTTGAAGCCCCGTGTGGTGAGGGAGGAGCATAAAGCTTCCTGGAGAGCCGTGATGGATGTGGGTGGGTTTATATTCCCCTTGGCCTTGGATCCCAGCTCAGGAAGCCAGCTCTGCTCAGGAAGAGTTAGGGATATTCTCGGGTCTTGCTGGCCCAAGTGAGAGGTGGGTTACAGGCTTTGCCAGATTTGAGCCTCCAATCAAAACCTCAGCATCATGTAGCAGATGTGAGAGAAACTGATAAGAGTCAAAGATGAGGGGCATCGTGTTAGGTCTGAGAGGCTTTTGCTGACTGAAACTGAAAGCAGAAAATGAAGGCGTGCTGGTTGGGCACACGCTGCAAAGTCACCTGTAGTTTTAACCTCTGTGGAAGCTGCATAAAAAGTGAAGATTAGAGGTGTGCAGCTTTGAAGAGGTGAGGAGCTGGAAATGCCCTGGGAGACTGAGCAGTTTTCTGCTGGCTGTTACACAAGACTCTTTAGATGAAGCCAACCTTTAAGAGCTGCTAAGGGCCTGATTTGCCTCCCTGAACATGTTTGAAGAAGCCTGATGCTTCTAGGGTAGTAGAGTCCTCTAAAAGGGCTGGATGCAGGGGGAAGGAGCTGGTGTGTTTCTCTTAGCCCTCTTTTGTTTTCTACAGAAGATTGGCTCAGTAACCACACCAGTATTTTTCAGTTTCTCACAGTGGGGCCTTACAAGAGCCACAGTCATCTTTGTGGATGGATGGGAAAGGTTTTGAGGTTGCCTTTAGGATTTTTCCAGCTGCGCTGCATGGTTTCAATGCTCTGCCTTTACACTAGCTTGTGGAGAATCTGAAACTGCAGCTGTGACCCCTGCCCACCCTCCACACCCTCTGCCCAAAGACTGAGCAGCTTTGGCAGAGAAAAATTGGGAACATTATCCTTCTATAGTGGAGACATTGTTGGTCTCTGTTAATTCACGCTATGCTCTTACAAAAGCTATTATGAAAATAATTGTATTTATAGGATGGTAAGTGCATTTCTGCAAAGTAATATTTGGACAACTGTGTTGCAGAGGAATAAACATCCTGAAATTTCTGTACTAGAGAGATTAATTTGTTTTACTGTTTATTTTTAAACAGAGCAAACGATGTTTCTTCAGGATGGTGCTTACTAGCAGTCCCCCTGCTCCTGCCCTGACTTGACAGAGATCATTCAGCTTTGACAACACTACTCAGTTTGAAGTGCTGCAGAAAGTTTGTCTGTTGGATCTTCACAACTGTGACCCAGAATGTACTGGTGTGTGGGAACTGAGGAATCCACTGCTGGCAGAGAGAACAACATGGAGCCACAAAATGGTAAATAGGAGGATTTCTTTTCTTTCCTCTTCAGATTGGGAGCAAAAGATTTTAAGAGAACTCAGTAGCCAGCAGCCACTGGGTTTTGATGGAGTTTAAATATGTGGAAGGCCTTTGAGTGATCTGAGCCCTGATCTTTGAAAATTTACAGGATGGAACAAGGAGTTTGACTTCCAAGGAGAACGATGTTGAACTCCTCGGGTGATAAGAATAGCATTTCTTTGAAGACTGATTTTCTCCAAAGGCTAACTACAGAGTTAGTCAATATATATATATCATGTCTCACCAGTTTCTAAATATGTTTTACCAGATCTGTGCTTTTTCAGCATGCAAATGCAAATATGTTCCCAGCCCCAGTGTGTGTTCAGGGAACCAAAGCTGCACGAAGATCAGAGCGTCG
>NW_008612964.1:34895-70199 GCF_000691845.1 Merops nubicus | reverse complement strand
AGCGTCGTTTCTCAGGCTGAACAGACACCAACTTGCCCCACTGTTGGTGCCGTGCAGTGATCTGTTGTTGGGCTAGATTAGAAGGTCTGTGTTTATATAATGTAATAAATCCACAGGCAGAAATTTCCCTTTTGGAAGGGACATATGCTTCAGGTTGCTTGCTGTTAATTTTTCTTTTTTTTTTTTTTCCTGAGCAGCCAAATTATTTTTGGATGGTTTCTGTCACTGAAACCTTCAGCTCCCAGGCACTGCTGCATTTCTCTGAGTCAAACCCCTGCTAGGTTTCTGCCTTCTGGTTATTGTATAACGGTATTCCCCCCTCACCACCAGCAGCTCATTAGGAGGCAGCATCTGCGTTCTGAGTGTGGGATGAAGGTGTGCTTGACGCTTTGTAGTGAGTAAGCAGGCTTCAGTAGAAGCTCATGTTCTTGCAGCCTTATTTTGGATTTTATCAGCAACTATGAAGCAAGAGCTGATAGTTTATTCTGAGGCCACCTTATCTTGTTTGAAGACGTTTCTCACCAGCGTCACGGGGAGCTCTGGGAACTCTTCCCTTTCTCTGTATGTATTCTGCTTATTCTGGGATGCTAATTCTTCTGGTGTTGTTTTTTTTTTTCTTTTGTTGATTAACGTTGTATCTTTCTATAATCATCAGGAGCATTTGGTTATTGGATTATCTTAAAATTCTTACATTCTGTCTTCTGAGTGCCTCTCTGGAAGAAATTATCTCCACTTGAATACTAAGCTAGAAACCATGAGAAGAATTTTAATCTGCGCTAATGATTCGCAAGTGTTAAGAGTTGCTGAGTTTTTGTTCTCCAGCAGTGATTTGACAAGTTTTTCTCTGTGTTTAAAGATACAGTAAATAAGCAGATTTACGAGTGAGTAATGAAAAGTGAAAAAGATGTATTTTCCACTTTGTGAGTTCAGTGTTTCTTCTGAAAACTTTATTACATGTTTCTGTTATGTAAATATGTCCAGTAAAACTTGATTAACTGGAGGCATACAAATCTTATTGGTGTAACTCTTCTATACTTACATGTCTGGCTTATTTTGTTTGATAAATAGCATTGGAAGACTTGCAGAGGAAAGCTTAAGATCCAGGTCTTCCCTGGTGTATTTGTTCTTTCTAAGCATATTGTACATGTTTAAACTTATTTTTCTTTCAGGATTGAGTCCTGCCAAGATTATTTGTCATTAGCCAGCTGGTTCACTCCCTAAGTTAGCTGGTCCTTGTTCTGCATTTGGATCCTTTCACACAGGGTGTGATGCAGGGGCTCACCTCGCTGCTCAGTCTCCTGGCTGTGGCAGTGATCCTGCCTGTATCCCAGCAGGATGCAAGCTGTCTTCCAGGGTTGGACCTTGCCTATCCTCCAGGGCTGGTGCCAGCTTGACTTGGTGATGCTGGCGAGCACTGGCTGGTCCACAGACTCACTGGAGTGCAGAAGAGTGCTCTGTTTTGGGGGCAGCCAGCCTCTCCCTTGCCTCCTCAAACCCTGCTTCTCCTCTCCTGGATTTGTTCATTTTGCCCTAATTAAAAGGAAGAAAGTGAGCAGAGATACGGGGGTGGCTGCAGTCTCTCATGAAGCACAGATTTATTTATTTATTTTAAACTTGATTAAAGCTCTCTACATAATATAATGGGGGTGACATGAATCTTGTAGGAAATAAAACAGAAGCCCAAAGATATCACTGTATGAATGCCTAGAACAGAATAGATTCACCTCCTTTCTAAAGCTGGTTGGTTTCTTTTGAGTCTTATGAAATTTTACAGCTAGGATTTAATTCTCACAGGAGTTTCTAGGAGACAGTTCAGCAGAGATGTAGAAAAGCAGTCGTTGTCTTGTGGAAAGTCAGGGTGCTGTTGTAAAAGAGCTTACTGCTCGTTTACTGAGAATTTTGTCCAAAGTCTCAGAGCGTTCATATGCTGCTTGTGTGTGTCTCAGAGGTGGAGTTGGATTATCTTTCAGACATGCCAGAGGGTGTCTATTCTCTCCTGCTAAATCTAGAAATGAGCACTGAAAAGGGGTGTTACCTTGTAACGTGTATGATATTACATCATTAGGGACAACGAGGCCAGTGATAGTTGTTTGAAGTTCTGTGGTAGCTTTACAGATATTAACTAAATGAATCTTCTTTTGAGGCAGATCTGTTGTAAGCTGGTGACTTTCAACTGGCAAGGAACAGAATCACAGGTAGACACGTGCAGTATGCCTGGAAAAGAGACCTAAATATTAAAGTAAGGATGCAAACAAGTCACCATGATACAATGAGCTGAGCTGGCATTTGGAGTGGACAGAAGGCTTTTAAAGCTGTGCTTCAGAAGTGCTGTGGCGACTGTGCAGCTCACAGGGCTTTGTATTTTCTCAGAAAGAGGCTACCCACGATGGCAGTGACCTTTGCAGCCCTCCTGGGCCATGGCTCAGCTCAATTCTGACTCAGAGGGAAAGCTGCTGCCTGCACCGCTGCTTCCTGAATCGTAGAAAAGGCTCCAGTGCAAGTAAGCACAGCTTAACTGGGAGAGTTAAAGAGCCATTTTAACACCAAGGCCTGCTCAGGAGCTGGTGCAATTTTGTATGGAAAGTTTCACAACAGATTGAATGGTGGCAGCTTGGAGTTAGCTAATAGCAAAGGAAACAGCTTGTTCTCCTGGGGCATCACTTGGTGCCTCCAGCGTCGCGCCGGTTGGCACAAGGGCTGGACGTTTGCAGATGTGGCCAAGGCCTGTGCTTTAGGGTGGCAGTTGGAGGTGGTGGGGTGGAGGTGGAGGGATGGAAGCTCTCAGAGTCTGCCCTTGCTCTCTGTTTTGTGCTTACCAGATAAGCAAGCCTCCCAGGCTGTCAGTCTGGCAGGGTGAAATCCACTGAAGTAAAATTCTAAGGAAGGGAGCTGACTTCTTTATAGCAATAAAAGCAGGCAGAGCTCACCTGCTGCTGGGGGGGTGTGTCCATGGCCTCCAGATAAGATCTTTGCTGTCATTTCCTTGTAGTTCTGCACAGTTGGTTTGGTTGACTTAGGTGTGAATGGCAGGACCTTGCACTGGGTAGCATGAATATCTTTGCTTATATTTTTTTGAATCAGTTCAGAAGGAGAGGAGTAACATCCAGGAGGTGATCTGAGCACACAGAGCACTCAAGACCTGCACAGTGTGTTGCTTGCTTGAAGTTCTCTATAATCAGGCTAAATGAACCTTGAAGATGTTCTGGTTTTCATCCTGCTCGTTAAGCTGTGAGTTAATTTGAGTCCAAACAGCAAATTGAAAATATACTTACAATACAAAATAAATTAAAAAAAAGGGGCAAAAAATAAACCAGGTATCTTCTGTGAGGTAGTGTTACTGCAAGATGCCCTGCAGAAGGAGAAGTAGGAAATGCTAGACAGGAGTAGGAAGTACACTGAAGCAGGAACAGGCAAGTATTTTTAAACATATTTAAATGCACCCTTCATACAGAAGTGATGCAATCTCACATGGGGCCAGAAGCTCAGGAGGAAGGCTGCTCTGCAGCAGCAAAAGCCTCTGGTGGAGCCTGCTCTCCTGGGCAGACCATCCACCATCTCACCCAGCTGAGCCTGGATCTCCAAAAAAGGACAGAAGGTGCTGGGGCATTTACAGTTAGGTGCCCAATTTAAAACACCCTGAACTGCTTTTCGGAGTCTGGGTGCTAAGCACTGTTCTTCAGACATAACCTGTAGAAGGTGTCCCTTGTATTTTGAAGCAGAGGCATCTGGAAGAACTGTTTGCCTTTGAAATGTCTCCTTGTGAGCGTGGAAGGTGGGAGTTTGGCCTGGGGGTGCTGCATCCCACTGGAGTCAAGGAGATATAAAGGAGCACGTAGGGCTTAGCTAGGGGCAGGAGCAGCTTTCTCCTGGGAGGACAGAGCTGCTGGGAGTGCCAGGGGAGCCCTGCAGACCTTGGGAAGATAACTGAGCAGAGAGTCCAACCCGAGAGCCAGTTGATTTACAGACAGTTGTAAAACATTGATCTTTGTCTGACCTGTATCTGTCAGTATCTGCTGCTACACAGCTTTGTTTTTCCAGCTTTCAGTTATGTTTGGGGGGTGTGTAACATTAAAGTGTAATTTAAGACAATTCTATCAAGAAGCCTAATAAAAAACAAACATAAGATGATAAGGTATTAAAGAAAATCTTTTGCCCTTAGAACCTGTACACAGAGACTCCTTGAGCAGGTTACTAATGTGTGGCTCAGGTGAGGACTGACACTGTGGTCACAGAGCTGTTTCAGTGGGAAAAAAACAACTGACAGTGTTCACACCAACTCAGTCTTTACCAGGCCTGTGATTGATTTATTGTTTTGTCAGTGATGTTGCAGGTGATTTTATACTTGCATTAAAGGAAGTGCTATGAACTGATGTTCTTTTATCCTCTCCAGAGCCTATGGGGCCCTTATTTGAAACCCATTAAAGTCTTTGCACTGATGTAACGGGCTTGGGATCAGATCTTCAGGGATCCTGACAGGGTTAAGTCTGGGGCTTGTTTGTTTTTCAGCTCTCTGATCGATAAAGGGGCTGCTTTGGCAGAAAAGAGCTAACTGGGAGGAAACGTTTGCATTGCAGATGGGGGGTGGGAGGTGGATTTTATACCAGTCAGCTCCCAGTCTGCTGCATAGGTGAAGTCTGTCTCTTAATAGGTCCTCTTTCAGATTTTACATCAAGTTAGGCTGATATTTAATGCCTTTCCTTAATCCAAGTCTGCATGCTCATTAGTAGGTCAGTAATTGCTTATTTGCATGATTATGTATCACCACAGCAGCAGCCCTTTTATGTAAGCTGCTGGTAGTTTCACAACAGAAGTGTGTCTGTGCTTTGAATTTGTGCCTTGCTCTTGCTCTTACTTAAAGGGAGGACTTGTAAAAGAGGTCTGTAAGTATTAGGGAAGGCCCTCAACCTTCAAAAAGCCCTCCTGCAGTCAAAGGAGCCCTAGGGTGGACAGTTTCTGGTTTAAAAAAAAGAAAAGGGGTGCTCTCAGAAATTACAGATTCCCCTTAAAACATGCACACCAAGGTTCTGGACAAGCAGGAAGGGTTTGAGGTCTGCCAGGGAGCTGCACAGAGCAGTGGGACATGTGGGGCAGGTCCTTTCTTTTTTGACTCACCCTCTTCTGTTGGGGAGGGTGACAGATCTGTGGTGAGCTTGGGGAAGTGCTCAGGGGCAAAAACAAGCCCCATGTGGTGTCACCCAGGGGTGAGGGAAAGGGTCAGTCTGCTGCAGGAAGGGCAGGAGGAAGGCGAAGGGTCAAAGGAGCAGGGACCTGGAGGAGCAGCTTCATTTTGTTTCAAATAGTCAATAGTTTCTACTCTCCTAAGCAGAAAGGTTGGATCCTGCTGGGGAAAGCTCAGTCCCAGGCTGCCCACAACTCCTTTTCTGTGCATAGCTGAAAATTGTGGAAAAATAACGAACCAAAGCAGTGATTCAAACAAGAAGCCTGGATAAATTTAGCTCAAATATTCTTGGTATGTTTGTGGTCGCTGTGGAAATTACATCACTGCTTGTTTTAATGATCAGAATATTGCTTGGAAAACTGGCATGGCTACCCAAGAAGAGCTCAAAATGAAATCTTTTCAAAGCATGTTATGTCTTCAGAATTGTTTCACCTGCAGTTAGTTGGGTTTGGGGTTGTTTGTTTTATTCCCATCTTGGTTAAGGAGTATTTTGACTAGAGGTTATTGCTGCTTAATTGAAAAGCCACAAGGTTTAGAGCTGATAAACACACTGCAGAGTGTATCTACTTCACATAAAAATTCTGTCTGGGGAGTAAGATTCAGAAAGGCTGCTGGTAATTGCTGAAGACAAGACCTCCTCCAGAATCTGCCTGCATGCCTTTCTGTCTTGCACATCAAAGAGCCTTTGAAAATGCTTTTATTTTTGCATCAAACAGGATTTTTTTTTTTTTTTGTTAACACTAATGGACAGGATCCATTTTCAGATCTCCTATTTACCTTGAAAGCAAAAAAAAAAAAAGTCTTAATTCCTGAAGTGGGGTTGTAATCATGGTACCAGGTCTCTGATGTTTTCTACCTTGGACCTTTCACACAACGACAGAGGGGGGATAAAAGCTACAAAATCAAAGTCATTTCAGTGGGTTGGACCAGCTTCTCAGGTGTAATGGATGAGGGTTGAGAGGGTGGTGGGAAGGGGATGGAACATGCCTTGCCTAATTTTGCCATTTCTACCTTGGAGGAGCCGTCTAAGAATGCTGTGGGCTGCAGTGGCTTCACAGCATGTGCCTTTGTCTGAACGTGGTGTCCTTGCAGGCAGAGTCCTTGTCCTCCCTCCTCTGAGATGGATGCTGATATTCCCAGACATCAGGAAGACAACAGGGAAGTATCTCCCCATCCTCCCTCTGCAGATGCAGGAACTTCTGCCATTTACAGGTTTTGTCACAAGTCAGGGCAAGTTTTATTCCTTTTGGTAGCCCCCATTAAAACTTTGGCAGCAGCACATCACTACATAGCCTGATTCAGGACCAGCACTGTCTTGGCCAGCAGCAGAGGGCTTTTCATCAGGCTCTCTCTTTGCTCCACACACAGCTGTTAAGATAATCTTCCCTCTGAGAGATCCTGTCCCAGAAACTGGCATCTTGGAGGATCTGCCTGCTCACATGGAAGCTGGTGGAAGTGCTCACATTGAGTTCACTGGAAGCTGGAGTGGGGCCTCACTTTCTCCTCTGTTTTGTCTTTTTTTCCCCTTTTCCAGACACTCATATCTTTCCTCTGATGCTCTTCCCAGCTCTGCTCTTCCCTTGTCCCTGCTGTTGCCAAACTGCCCGTTCAACTCACTTGATGTCCATGTCCAATGTCTTGACTGCATTTTCTGCACACAACACTCTTACCTAACTAATCTAGAGTTGCTGTTGTCTTGGTGATAAAAGAAGTGAGGATAGCAAGGAGTAAGGTGCTTTATTAGGCTACCAGACACAGTTAAAGAAGCTGTGTCTAATGTACTAAGCTAAGATTTTCCTGTGTGGGTTGTTTACTCCCTCAGATCGCCTGAAAAGCTTCTTGCCTTAGATGTGTCTGCTTTTTATTAGATCTATCAGTTTATTTAATAAAAGATATTCTGTCTTTCTACAAAGTTCCTCCAAAATAGCCTGTGAAGCTGTTATTGTCTCACGTGTTACAACTGTTAGTGCTTGGTAGCTGGGTTAACTTCTGCACATGTGTAATGTGGGGACACAGGCTGTGGCACTGGAGGGAGTGTGGGGGCCAGGGTCCTGGTGTCACACTCCTAAGCCTTGTGCAAGGCCTGTTTTAGGTGAGTTTTTTATAGAAGACTGCTCCAAAGCCTTGTTTCTCCAACGTTTTAAACTTTCTTCTAATTGGCAGCCAAAATGTGTTCATACCCTGTACATAAATAGCTCTTCTCCTTCCCTGATGTCTCCCTCTGGGTGTATTTATAGACAGTATTCACATCCCCATCCAGCCTTCATTTTTTTAGGCTCAACCAGCCTAGCTCTTCATCTGGTAGTCTTGTAATTAGATTGTCCACTTCTGCCATTCGTCCTCTCTAGCTCTTCCAGATTGCCTTAATCTTCCTTGAACGTGATGAACTGGAGTTGTGCAAGGTATTTTACATAAATGTGTCTTTATTTCCCCCTTCTCTCTGGCCAACCTTTCCAAAATCTTTGTATGTCCAGGTTCTGTAGGAGACCTGCTCCTGGGGGAAAGGAGGAGGAACATTGGTGGCCACCTAGGTGCTGGCAGATACCCAGGACCCCTGCAATGTGATGGAGGGATGGGGAACTGGGCTTGCTGCTGTGGCCCAGGGGGACCTGATGGAGTTGTTCTGGGCTTCATTCTACCACTTTCCTCAGCTTGCTCTGACAGCCCCACTGGGGCTTGTCTTTCCTGGTAGCATCCTTGGAGGTTCATGGAGCTGGAGAGGCTCCACGCTTCTGTGCTATTATTTTTGACCAACAGTTGGGTTGGGGTGTTGTAAATAGGTTTTGCATTTAAGAGGTTGTTTACATGTGTTACTAAAGTGAAACATAAGCTTAGAAGCTGCTTTACTCAACTCAGACAAGCTGTGTAAGCATATGTCTAATGAGGATGTAGCAGAAGGGGGCTGCCCATGACTTGGTGCTTCCTCAGTGTAAATAATTAATGAGCTTGATTTTTAGAAGAATGTTGAGCAAATTATTTCTTTGAAAGAGAGAAAACATTGGTGCATGGAATTTTTCTCCTGATGAAAGCTTGAACATTAGGGAAGAGGAAAAGTTTCAAAAGAAACCAAAGTTAGCCATGAAACTTTATTTTATAAAGTTTCAAATGAAATCTAATCTTGGTTTGGTTTCATGGCTGCAATATTTGATTCAGTTGGACAGGAATGGTCTCACTAGAGACACCTTTCATCATTTAATAGTCTTCTCTTTCCAGCCATGCCTAGAAAAGAACATGAAGAAAATCCAAAAGCATAGTCATACTTCTGCATGTTTAATGTATATCTTCCAATTTAAAGTTTGGAAAGCAAGAGTGGCATAGCTGGCCCTGCATGCAGAAGCATATTTCTGAATGAGTCAAGCTCTGTAGGATTGGAACCAAATCACTGAGGCCAAAAGGCAAAAATAGAAACTTTCACTTAGAGCTGAGTCATTTGTATTTTCAATACAGCAGTTGGCTCTCTGGCCATTTGGAGCTCTCCTGGTTCCCTCAGTCTCCTTCCCTTGGGGGTGGACATTAACACCACCAGTGTTCTCTGTGTCCTCCTTCACTGCAAGAGCCAGCAAGTGGTCAGTCCTGTCCCATGCCTGTGTCTACCAGGGATGTGATGGTGCCTTCATGAAACAGTCTGACCACTGAGAAACGTGGTGTGGCCACTGATGCTCCGAGTGCTCTTAGGGATCAAAAGGGAGGAACCTGTGCAAGTGAAGCTGCTTAGGCCTGACACTTCTCCTCAGGGAAGAGAGTAAAGCCTTACCTGTCATCAGCAATGGCCCAGTTCCTCCTGCTGGTAAGCTGGGGACAGCAGGGCTGGCGAAGGGCTGCCAGCTTGTCTTCAGTATCTAGCTCCTTACTGAAAAGTCCAAAGGAGAAGAGGGAAGGGGAGGAGACAGCAGCCCTGTGTTTGGGGCAGCAGCCCCACGTTGGCTGCTGCCCTGTGTTTGGGATGTGGAGGTTGTCTTGGTGTTAACTCTTGCAGCTAAGGAAGCTTGGTAAACAGAGAAGGTGAAGCTAAAGGTGGGGTGTGGAGCAGCAGGAGCCTTGTGTGCTGACACGTGTGGCCAGGCAGGGGCTCGTGAGGGTTTCTCAGCACACAGGAGGCTGGCTGCAGCCCCGAGCCCTGGGGGAGGAAGGGCTGCCCAGCCCTGGGGCTGATGAGCTGCCTCTGCTCTGGCTCTGAGGTGAGGATCCCCGTCCTGCTGCCCTTCTTCCACCAGGCATAGCCCAGGGCACTGGGAGTGGTGTGTGGGCTTGTCAGACTGCCTGTGGGCAGCATCCTGTCTGAGGTGGAGCTGTCCTCCTGCAGAACACAAGAGAAGAGGCATGTCCCAGGCCATCATGTGTAGTAGCCCTTGGTCCTTTTCCCTGCAGAGCTGCAGGTCTCCTTAGTGACCCCAAAGCCACCTTGTGCTTTCCAACATGATTTGCCCACTGGTGTAGCAGGTTTGCTCTCATGATCACCTTCCAGTGTGTGTGTATTTGTGCTCTCCCTAAGCTGGTTGCCTTGTAAGGACTTTGTGTTGCCTCTTCTGTACTTCAGCAGAATAGGAATAACCAGCTCAGTTTCCTTTGAACTTCTTGCACAATGCAGATAATTTCCAGAGTCTTGGGGATCTGGGGGGCACACACACAAATGCAGGAGCCCAGTTGGATCTGGTGGAGCTTTTCAGCCCCAGCTCAGTGCTGGCTGTGACAGACAGACAGCTTCACACAGCCATTCAGGTACCTGTGCCACTGCCCAGGAAAGCTGCTGAGTCTCAGTGTCACCAGTGTCTGAGGCTTTTCTGTCCTCTCTTCCCCCACTATCCTGGAAGATGGAGAAATGATTCTGGAAGTGTGGAGCTAAAGCTTTTGGAGGCATCTGCTTTTTGTAATGCTGTTCTGGAGCCCCTTAGAAAGGCTGGAGTCCAGAGCATTTTTCCATCTGGGACTTCATATTTTCCTTTCAGGTTTGCCTTAGCAAGTTCTTTTTTTCCTTGCAGGTTATGAGTGCTTCTAAAGAGAACATTTCCAGTGGCTCTGGTGAC
Organism: Merops nubicus; assembly: GCF_000691845.1. Lineage (NCBI taxonomy): Eukaryota > Metazoa > Chordata > Aves > Coraciiformes > Meropidae > Merops > Merops nubicus. The sequence goes on along the minus strand of NW_008612964.1, from coordinate 59,996 downwards.
AGTTGGCCACTTTGCATGGCTGTACCTAAAACTGTCAGCATGCCCTTTAGGAGATCCTGTGTGCTTGCTGGGAGCTCTAGTGCAGATCAGCACTTTGTGTGCGTGGTACTGGCATGTAAACAATTTAAAAATAATTCCAGCTTATGCAATAATAGCTAAAAAGACAACTTCAGTGCTGGATTTTTGTCCTGGAAGCATTCCTCTGTGTTTCAGATCTGGTCTTTTGCAGAGTTATAACTGGGGCAGCGAGCATCAATTATAAACTCTGTTGTAGATGTGAGTGTCTTTTGTACTCAATACCTCAACTTTTCCACTGCCTTGGCAGGCAGGTCTTTGTGTGGAGCCACTCCTTTAATTGGCTGAAATAACGGATGTTTGGGTGAAATGGAACCACAAAAAATAGGCAGAAAAAGTGTGTGGAGGGTTCCCACTAGCCTGAGAAGCTGGCACGTCTCACTTGTTGTGGAGAGATGTTAATCAGTGTCAGAGGGACATGGCCCAGTTCTGTGAATTTCCCAGCTAAGCCATTACCTCTTGGTTGGATTTACCATGACTTTCTCTCCTTGTCTTCTCACAGCAAGGGTTTTTTTGACCATTTTTGAATCCTGCTGGGGAGATTTTTTAGCAGAATTGGTTGAGCCATATGTATTTTACCTTGGTCTGAGAACAAGGTGAAATGGATTGTAGGCTTCTCACTGCAGGACCCTCCTTTGACTGGTTCTGGGCCAGGTTCTGGGTATGGGTGGAGGACATGTGGGCATGTGGGGGGGAACAACTTCCCTCCCGAGGACAGACTGTGGTCCATGACTGTATTTAAGGAAGGAATGAATGACATGAATGAAACCTTTTCAATTTTTTAACCAAATGAAGCCCTTTTTTCAATTGTCAGCTAATGAGTGAAGGAACACAAAAGGTATCTTTGTTTCATGAAACATTTTGACTGACTTAGGCTGATCTAAAAATTGTTGGTTTTTTTTTTTAATTAAGGAACCCAGTGTTTTGTTTTTTCTTTGTGGTTTTGGATGGGATTTATTTTTCAGTATCTCAGATTTCTATAGGATTGAAAATGTTTTCTTATAGTGGTTCTTTTCTTGTCAGTGTAGGACAGATGAATCACCCCTTAAAATCCCTGGAGGCTTTCTGTTGGCTGTAGTTTGGTTTATTAATATGTAGTTTTTCAAAGCAACAGAAGATCCATGAGACTGTTACAGAGACTCAGAAATAACATGGCTCTATGTTAATTTTGCAAACCAGTCTGCCAGAGCTGCCATAGAGTGGTACTGAGAAGTGTTCAGCAACACTCGGGAGTTTTGAAGCTTTTGGGGGCGTCGGCTTTAAATATTCAGCATATTTTAAACCTCATCTCTGTCCCATTTTTTTGTTTGTTCTGTGGCAGCACTGGGGAATCAAAATGGCAAAAGATTAAGCTGGTAAAGGTTAGCTGTAGCCATCTGGTGCTGTTGAGGAATTAATGTCTGAGCTCAGCCCGGAGAGGCGGCCGCCCTGCCCACCCCCATCCCCAGCTCCTCTCGGAACCAGAGGCTTGGATTTCACTGTGGTGGGACATGGGGATGAAAATAACTGTCCAGGCTAAAATGTAGTAGTTAATTCAGACAAGCAGCCAGCAAGCCAGAAGACACTGCATCCAGTGGCTGCTGCAAGAGCTGCTTGAGCTGAAGCAGAGGTGGGTGGCTAACAGTTTGAGGGATTAATTGCTTAATTGAGCATCGCTGCACGGGATGCTGTGTTGAAGTCATCATCCTGGTTTGCTCCTGCCTCTGGAAATACCTGCACACATTATGACAAGGTCAGTAGCAGTTTTAAAGTTTTATTATTATTGTAATTCTGGTTTGGAGTAAGTTACCTTCCTGCCTTATTCTATCCTGTGTAAGCATCTCATTTATCTCTTTCTCTGCTAAATAAAAATATCCTAGTTCATTGCCAAAAAACTCCTGCCTTATTGAAGGGACTGATGGAGTGCTTACAAACCATGAGGTTCTGTGGCAGAGACAGGAATGCAGTGCTTTGGGATATAAAGCTAATAATCATCTCTACAGTGTGCTGCTTTGATATGCAGCCGGTTGCTGATTCACAGCAGTGACCTGCAACCCTCATCTTTCTGCTGATGCTGCCAATTTAGAAATTTTAGAGTGCTTTTTTCCCCCCCCTGCTGTAATAACAAGGCCTGAGACAAGGTGTAACTGCATATGTCTCTGAAATTCTCATGGTACCCTTTATTCTTTATATGACTTCTTTTTGTTTGGTTTGTCTGAGCTGAGGCAGCAGCTGTTGCACTTTACAAGTGATGCTCTTGTAACCTTGGAATGACAGTAAAATGGCATTGCTTTTTTGACTGAGAACCTCTGCTTCCCTTGGAATATTTTTTTAAAAGAAAATCAGTCTTGCTCTTAGCTTTTTTAAATGTGCATTGTCAGACAGTAATGTAGACCAGAAACCAGTTCCTACATCTCTGCAATCTTAAGAATTAAAAGTACTTTGTTACATCCAGGTTTAAACACTCAGCATGTTGCATGATCAAGTGTTTTGATATTATTCAGCTTCAGTGTTGCCCCTGATATCACATTGCTCAAGGTTATACACAAGTGAGGTGACCTTGTTATGAAAGCCCCGAAGAGCTCAGGTAAAGAGCATGAGATTTGTAGAGTTAAAACCATAAGGAGAATTTCTTTGGATTTCTGCCCAGATTTTTGCTAAAAATGGCTGATGCATCTATTGGCAAAACTTTATTCCCAGCCTACATGAATTGCCTGTATTGGTGATAGTTCAGTCATGTATCTTGTAGAAATAAAACCATCTTTAGTCAGTAGAATGTCATTTTCCTCTTTTTTTTCTTTTTCCTACTGGTGAGTATAAATTAAACTTCTAAACCATGCTGCTTCTCATTTTCCATTTGTATTTCAGAAGTCAATAGATCATTTACTAAGTCACCAGGCAGTCTTCTGTGAACTGGGTGGTTTGGTGGGTGAGATGCTTAGCTTTGCAGTGGATGGGGTCAGTGGTTTTTGGGAGCGCAGCAATGGGTGGCCCATCTTCTCTTTTCACCTTTGAAAGCTCAAGTTAACTTGGACAGAATCATGCGAGTCCAGCTTTGGGTTGAGGGCAAGACTTTTTATCACTCTTATCTCACCAGTTTTGCTCTTTTCAGGCTTGTAATTAATTCAGTTGCAAGGTCTTTTTTGGCTGAAGACTTCAGGCAGCTTTTTTCCTCAGGTCTTAGGTGGGAGGTCAGTTTACTCAGCAGAATGCAATCATAGATGTTTTAATGACAGTTACTTATGAAACTTGAATGATGAGCAGCGTTATCTTTCAACCAATAATATTTTAATTATAAATATATTGGTTTCAACCAGTAGAATTGCCCATATTTCTTACCTTCAATGAAGCTTTTAATGACTTTTGCTTGATAAATGTTCAAAACTGCACAGGTTTGGTTAGATCAATAAAAATTTGCTTAAGATAAGACTAAAATTGAATTTGAGGACTACAATTAATATCCCAAAGACTCTGATCAATCTGTCAGAGAACTCTGGGAGCATGTAAACTCTGTGAAGCCAACTGTGTGTGACCCTCCCATTCCTAGAGAGCCCAAGAAGTCTGCACCTAATGCACTGAGCAGACTGTGGTGGTCCATGGCCAGCCCATGTTCTCCAAACACTGGTGATGGTGGCAGTGGCTGTAACTAAATCATTGCACTACAAAAGACAATACATTTTGAGGCAGCCAAAAATGTAAGAGGAAGCAAGATGCATTAGACAAGTCATTTTGTGAAGTAATCTTTTGGTAAAACACAGAAGTGGTGTTGGGATTAGGGTCTAACTTGTGGAGTTCCTCCTTCCCTCAATGACAGTGTTGTGGTCCTCCTTGTGCTTGCTGGCCAACTGGTTTGGTAGCCCTCCCTGCAGAGTGAGGCAGTTCCAGCAGGAGAGGTGGGAAATGCTCCTGTAAGGAGAGCTCTGGTGTGCAGGACACAGGGAGACCTCTTTAATAGGTGATGTGACACCAGCATCTCCCAGATCCTGAATGAATCTCTGTCAGTGATACTTGTACCTCCACGTTCCCTGGCCATGATTTAAAATGACAGAAGCATGGCCCTGCTCAGTTCTTTGTCAGAAATGATGTGCTTTTACATGTGGGATGGCTGCAGATGCGGGTCTAGAGTGCTAGTCCCCAAAATAAGGACTGAGGCTGGAAGGAAGTAAAATTTGTCCTTCCTTTCAGCATTTTGTTAGTACCCAGATTGAAGTTCCTGTGCTGTCAGCCCTGATTTGCAGGCTTCCTGCTCAGCTTCCCAGCTGTTTTCTATCTCCAGAGTGAGGCGTGTTTTCCTCCAAGGGGAATTCCAGGGCTTCTCTCTAGGCTCAGGGTTTCATCACAGGGCTCAGCACTGGGAGGCATTGCATGTTCCAGTAACTGCAGTGTCTGCTTGGGTCTCTACTTCTTGGTTTTACTTAGAGCTGTTTACACTGAAGAACTATTTTGCTTTAAAGTCCTCTCATCTATCCCACTTTAAACAGTTACTTGCTTAAGAATCATTTGCATTTCCTACATTGGTGTCCATTAAAAAGCAAATTAAATCATATGCAGTGTAGTTAGAGATCCCTGACTGGTGGGTGGTCTGCTTTAAATGACTGGACCAAATACTGGATGAATTTCTTTTCCCACATACACCCTAAAAATACAGAATTATGAAGACACTGCCCCTATTAATGTGAACTCTGAGATGCTGTTTATGATGCTGCAATCTAACACCACACTCATCTGCCTTGACTTCTGCTCCTTGTCCTTCACACGTTCTGCATCCTCTGGGAAAGGTTATTGATGTGGGCACGTTCTTAATGGCACGAATCTCTGGAGCCGACTCCGATGTCTGAGGGATTTGAGCTTCATTTAAATAATTGATGAGAAGTGTTAGTCAGAATGTATGGGTGATTCAGACTGCATTATTCAATGATATTTACTGACAGTTATAGATTGGTCCAAATTTCTTTCTTTCTGCAGGCTGCATTAAACTAGGCCCTGCGTGACATATGTGTCTATTGAAAAACAAAGTCCTTGTTAACATAGATGAAAATCTGTGGGCCTAAGGTCTTTATTTAACCAGTTGTAAATAAGCAATACAACTTAATAATGTTCTATCAGGAAAGAGTGATTACAAAGCAGTCTCTTTTCAAGTGAAAAGTGCTTGGTTTTGGTTTTGCATGTTGTTCAGGAGTGGATCTGAACATCTCACTCATAAATCAGTGGCTTTGGTGCAGCTTTCCCTGTCCTGGTGGTTGGGGGGTGAAAGGCTGTGAGACTTCATGGCTACCTCTTCATTAACCACCCACCACAAGGATCTTCTCTAATGACTTGCAGCTTTTAATCTTTGACATGTGAAAACTCTCCTGGCTCCTAGCAGCATTTAGACAAAGAAAATCTAGCCTAGGAGAGTCTTCAAGATTGATCAGGGTGACACTGGGCATCTGGCATAATCTCATTTTACTGTATTTTCCTAGAGTAAAAATATTCCCAATTTCTTTTCCTTCCCATTCATTGAGGTGTGCAAAGCTCTGGCTGAAAGTGCTGGGGAAGTGAGTACAGGAGGGTTTTATTAGGCTGTTGTCAGGAGGTGAAGCGTGACCGAAGCAAGGCTAAAAATTCCAGAACTGCTTTGCAGGTCCTGCAGCCTCCTTGTTTCTTCAGAAGTACTGCAGGTGTCTGTCCCATGTCAGCCCTTCTCCCCTGGCTCCTGCTGCAGGAGGGCGAGTGGGACAGGGTGCTGTGGAGTGTGTGTGTTGTGTGTGTGAGCTTCCACACCAGCCTCTGGAAACCACCTCTGGGAGCAATTGGGGAACTCGCTCTCCTCTTCAGTTTCATGTCCCATTAGAAAGTACTTTAGCATGTTATCACTTTCTTTTATCAGGCAACTGGATATTCAGGTTATTTTTTTTTATTATTTTATTTTTTTAATTGTGTGCCATAAATATTCCACTGACAATAATTCCTGACTCCCCCTTTTCTGTTTTACCTGCAGGGACTGTGGACATGGGTGGCAAACAGTCCACAGTGGGCGACGTCTCCGTAACTCAGACACCTGTGACAGAAAGCATTCAGGATGCTTACAAAGCTGGAGACACCAGTAAGGCCCAAGAGTTGATTAAGTTATCATGTGAGGAGACTGCACTGCAAGTAGAAAAGGTAGGGTTAGGTTACTGCTCTTTCTCCAATTTTATTGGGGAAGAAACCAAAGTACCAAGTTGCCACCTTCTGTCCTTTCTCACACAGAAAATTTGCTGTTTAAGTTATGTTGGTGCTGCAGGGTCCCAGACACGGCTGGTTTCGTGGGGCACTTCAGAAACATGCTCAGGGTTGGTATTTGCCCTTGAAAGCACTGATCAGAAAGTTAAGACAGGCCACAGGGGACAGCCTGTGTAGGAACAGGAGGCTGTGCAAGCAGGGCTGCTGGTGCTGTGGTCACCGAAACAGGGAAATACGTTTTTCCCTCTTAAAAGGAAGCAGTGTATATACTTAGCAAAAAATGCATTCCCCCATCAGTACAAAGATAATTAATGGCCCCTTCAGAAGATTTTGCTGGTTGTGTTTGGAACACAAAGTAGTATTGTATCCTCTGCACCAGCTTCTGCACTGCTCTGCCTTCAGAGCCCTCTTTCTAAGCCTGCTCTTTGCACAGAGCTTGTCTTAGTGCTTTGGGAGAGCACCTGTGTGTCAAGTCCAGGCATATTAGCCATCTCCAAAATAGGAAATACTACACCTTGTAGCAGAGCTGTGCAAGTGCTTTTTCTGTTGGCACATGAAAAATGGGTTTACACTCCCCATTCTGTGCCTTGGGCGCTTTTGTGGTAAAGCCACACAGAAAACTACAGAGCAAAAGCCCAACAAATTAACATAATTAATATATCATATCAACACTAGTGATTATAATGGCTACTAGTGTTCATGACATTTTCAGTTAACCAGTGACAGTGTCTGTGTGTTTGCATGGGCACAAATAAATGCATAGCTCTAGAAATGCTCTTTTCTCTGCTCAATCCCTTTACAGAGAGTTTATTTTGCTGTATTTTCTTTACCAGTGTCAGCTTCTAGGTATTGCAGCAGCATATGGAGATCTGCAGGCAGTGAGATATCTACTCAAGGAAGCATTAGTGGTGTTGCCAACAGAACCTAATGATGACAATGCAGCCGTGGTGGCTGCGTATTTTGGACATAAGGATGTTGTGAAAGAGCTGCTGGATTCCTTGCATGGTAAGCCTGTTGGGTTGCCTCTGCCTTTACTCAAGCTTTTCAGTAGCTGGGTGCTATAGCTTCAAGCAGGCATTTATTAGTCTTTTTTCATATTCCTTGAAAGGGGAGGGACTTAGTCATGGGAAAGTGCGTGGAGGGATTTAATCTCTGCTGTGCTTGAAGAAAACTTCCCCCATGGGGGGAAAAACATGCATAAAAATATTCCACGTTTGCAAATTGGAAGTGGAGGAAGATGCCATTTAGACAGTTCATTCCCATCAGCCCTCACAGCTGGGTAACATCCCAGACCCCACAGAGAAATTAGGGGATTTTCAGGGAGCAGCATCATCCCGGTGTGTTAATCCAGCAGACAGAGTGGTGCTGGGTGTGAGAGCAGCATGACTGGCTGACCAGGAGTGGTTTGGGTGCACAGCTGGCAGCCTGCTCTGTGAGCTCTTGCTCTGAATTTCAGGGGAATTCCTTCATTAAGTCATTGCTACGTTTTAGTTACATCTTGTGTTCAAAATTAGAAGGGACATTTTTAGACCTAGATGCAATTCTTGAGGTAGATCTGGGGGTGGAGGGGAGGACGTTGGTCTGAGTCAGGGCCAGGAAGTGTGTTTGGGTCCCTGCTTGCTCCCTTAGTGGGCATGGAAGCTACTTCTCACGAGGACCCTCTATTGATTCAGGGCCATGGAAATGTTTAGGTTGGAAAAGACCTTTAAGATCGAGTCCAGCCATTGCCCCAGCAGTGCCAGGTCACCACTAACCCATGTCCCTCAGCACTACATCTCCATGGCTTTGAAAACCCTCCAGGGATGGGGACTCCACCACTAGCCTGGGCAGCCTGGGCCAGGTGAAGAAATTGTTCCTCATGTCCAACCCAAACCTCCCCTGGCACAACTTGAGGCTGTTTCCTCTTATCCTGTTGCTTGTTCCTTGGGAGCAGAGCCCGACCCCCACCTGTCTCCAGCCTCCTGTCAGGAGCTGTGCAGAGCCAGAAGGTCTCCCCTGAGCCTCCTTTGCTCCAGGCTCAGCACCCCCAGCTCCCTCAGCTGCTTCTCAGGTCCAGCAGTGCTGCCCAGCAGCCAGGGTGACTTGTGGTCTCCACCTCAGAGACTGCAGTAACTGCAGCAGCTCAGCTGGGCCTCTGCAATAGTTGATCTGAGGATAACTGGCTCCTGACTGGAGCCATGTGCTTGCCAGTGGCCTCAAAGAGAACGGGAATAACCTGTTGGAAACCTGCTTATTTGATGTTCTTAAAGTAAGTACTAACAAGCAAAAGAAACCTTCCAGTTCGGGGGATACAATTAAACATAATATTTTCTTCAGCCAGAAAGGAGGCTGACAGTGCTGGTTTTATAACCTAGTAGCAAAAATTGAATTATATTAATATAATACTTTCAGTAATGAAAAGCTACTTAAGTGGTTTCTGGAAACTTAGCTCAGTTGAGAACTGACCAAGCTCCTTCATTTCGGAGGGGATCAAGGGAGTTGCTCTATACAAACAGCAGCTTTCAGAAGTTTTTATGTAGGAGTTTCCATTTGTGTCCCAGGGAAGTTACATAGAAACCAATCAAAGGGCTTAGGGATAAGTTGCACGAATTTGCAATTTGGCTGATGCATTGATTCTGTCTGGCTCAGTGTGAGCTTCTTGAGGCTCACAGCTGAAGTGGGGCCCATTTTTGCAGCATGAGGGTGAGTGATTTAGTCAAGTTGTTAAGAATTCAAAGAGTAATGTAATTTCCCCATGGAGAAACTGCCAAAAAAAAAATTGTTGACATGTAAACTTGGGCTTGTGGACTTTACTATAAGCATTTCAGAGGGGGGAGTGAGTTTGTAAAGTAAACGGAGATGATGTTGTGAATTGGGGAGGATTTGGGGACTGCTTATTGTCAACAGAAATAATCCTGTCTTGGGCATTTAGTTCCATGGGCAGAATTATGCACACCTAGAGGAAAGCCATGTTCTACAGGCAAAACCAGCAAAAAAAAAAAGAGCCATTGGGGGATGACTTATTCATGCAGAAACCAGAACATGGTGTTTCAGTTTTTAGCCTCAAATGACATTTGTCTAACTTTACTATGAATTGGTAGTAAAGAAATCACCCCAAATGAAATACCTTTAGGGGAAATGAAATTATTTGTGGGAGACTTTAGGTTGCAATGACAAGAAACGAAAACAATTATTTTGTGTTGTCTGCAACGCTTATTTTTGTTTTATTCACCTAGTGGAATGAAAAGTCAGCTGTTTTTTCCCTTTCTGTGTATCCCCTATCATGAGCATGGCCTATCCAGGATGTTTGGATCTAATGTCTGTTGGATCAGGGCTGTTGTCTCTGGGTGCATGGACAGTCCTGGTCATCCCTTTCCACCTCTGTTTGGAATTAGATGTTGGATTTTTCTGCTGGTGTCCTAACAGGCATCCTCAGAACCTTCCACTGCTGCTAGCTTGTGAACTCTGAGATCAGAGACAGTCAAAAAGTTTGCCCATTAGCTGGGCAGGTACTGAAGAACAGTTAAGCAAAGGTGAAAACTTTGTGCCTGACTGGCTTAGGGCTCTCCTGTAACACCCTCTTGCAGTGCAGTCTTCAGCTTCACCCTTTTGGTAGCTATTGTGTGGATGAATCTTGCCCTTCACAGCCTGGTGGCATCAATTAAGTCCAATGCCATATCTTTTTGGTAGGTCCTAGCACTTGCCAACAGCTCCTGAACTGGATGCTGGCCATAGCCTGCCAGCAGGGACACTTGGACATAGTAAAACTCCTGATTCGTGGGTACAGTGCTGACCCAGAGAGCTGTGCAGTCAGGAGGAATGAGTTCCCAGTTCTCATACGGTTGCCCCTGTATGCTGCTATAAAGGCAGGTATGTATTTGCATGCTTCAAAACTTTACCCTTTTTCTGCAAGGTCTTTGAAAGAACAGGCTGAGTTGTTCATGCCTAGGAAGGTATCAGTCTGGACTGGCTTGCCTGGAATTGTCTGGGATTTCTAGCAGGATAAATGAAAATAAAATTGGCTCTGAGTCTTAGGACTTGGCCAAATTTAAGTCAGGGCCTTCTTAAGTGAGATTACTGTAAATACTGAGAGGCTGAACTTTTCTCTGTAAACTCTTAGGGGAAAGACCCTTCAAAACCAGCAACCTTGCAAGTAAAAGCATTACTGTTATGGACACTCTGGCACACATGCTTGGTGTAGGCTGAATAATTTACACTTCAAAGCACAGATGTGTGTTTTGTTTAATAAGACAGAGAAAAAAGAAAGAGCCTGGGCCAGTGCTTCTCCATAGTGTCTTTGCTCTCTCAGTTTGACCAAGCTAGGTCCTGTCACTGGAGGAAACAGTCTTTACACAGTTCAGTTTCCTTTTTGCACACCCCCAAGGTATTTTTCAGAAGTGGTTATTTCTCAGGATTTCTGTTCAGCTCCTTGTTGGTTGGTGTACATGAGAAGAAGAGAACAGACAATCTGCTTTTCTCTAAAGGGAATGAAGACGTGGCCGTGTTTTTGTTACGGAATGGAGCTTTCTTTTGTTCCTACATCCTGATGGACAGTCCTGAATCCAGCAAACACCTTCTGAGGAAGTATTTCATCGAGACGAGCCCACTGCCAGGTAGTGCTCCAGCCAAAACAGTAAGTAGCCATTTATCTGTCTGGAGAGACTTCCTTTGAAAGAAGCATCACATTAATAATTGATATTTGTCTTTGCCTGTCATGTGGCTGGTGATTCTTCTTCTCAACTAAGAGCTGTGTGGTTTGCTACCCGTTTGGAGAACCAGCTGTGAAAGCAGCTTTTGTGCCAGTGCTGATTTGGAAGGTGTAAAACCTTAGGCCTTTAAACAGCATCATTTTGCCAGACACTGTGAGCAGCAGCTTCTGCTCAGGGATTTTAACATCAGCATGTGAGCCAGGCCTGTGCTGTGGAGCAGAAACATTGACTTTGTGCTCATAGTCTTCCAGAAAAATAAGCTTTACCACAGGCTGCCTTTATGACCTCAGGATAATCTCTTGGTTTAGCTTTCTATTGTGTGTTCTGGTTGTAAGGTAATGGCACAAGCTCTGTGCTGTCCCAGGGTCAACCCTTCTCTTCCCCTGCATCTGACAGCACAGATACAGCATGTACAAATTGGCTCATGTGGCTTTTCCTTAACATGGAGCATAAGTAGAGCAAGCTCCCATCTACTCAAACTGTCTCCCCTACTTCAGATCCTCTTTTGTAAAAGTTGGATAGTAGCCTTCACTGTCACTTCTCAGGACATTTCTGTCTTTCTGGAGCAGCATGGAGAGTGTCCTGTGTGATCAGATCATATTAGCTGAGCTGTGCTTGTCCCACAGAAATGCTTTTTGATGGGATACAGGGGCCAAGAAACAGCAATTGAAGACTTTTTAGTTGGCAAGACCTCTGTTCACTACTTGGGCACTTTCAGCCTTTTGACAATTTTAGTACTTCATTTACATCTCTATTTCTTCCACTGCAAAAAGGGTGGGATTTGAACTCCTCACATCTCACCACTGTTGGAAGGCTTAATACAGGATGGTGATACTGAGATCTGCAAATGAGTGGTGGTGTTTTTGTGCAGGGCATTATTACATCTCATGATTATGATATATCTTGTATAACCAGGCTATATTCTTCATGCTCTTAATCTCTATCATCCAAGTCCCCTTTCTTCAGAATTGAAAAATGTCTCATGGCACACACTGTTAGTGCTTTATAGGGCAGCACATTGTGTTTCATAGTATTTCTACTGTTACCCAGCAATTTAGTGATCAGATGTTTGCAGTTTTTCTCCTCAGTATATAGATTAACCAACACTGAATAGCAGCATCAGAGTCCTGAGCTTGCAATAGTTACAGTTTTCATCAGGTCATAAAAATTTTGCAGTGAAAAATGGCGAGGGGAATTTTTTGGTCGAGGCTCTGTCTGCAGGAATCCCTTGGCCAGAGGAGTGTCTGTTTGCTCAGCTCGTAACGTTGTGGGGTGTTGATTCTGCTTTGGTGGTACATAAAAATAAGCAGAGAGGTTTTCATGGTTTTACAGACTTCTCCATGCTCTGTTTTCCTGCCAAAACGTTGTCTCGCTGGATTCCTGATGAGACTGTGAACGTTGGGGGCTGCAGTTCACTTCTGTGAGCTTGGCTTCATTAGGTTCAACCAGCAGATTTAGAGCCCTCCCTGTGGGATTCTCAATTTCATTGACAGGTAAATAAAAGGAAGCTAAATCCTGGGTATTTCTGGATAAGAGTTGATAAAACTGCATGCCTTTTAGAAGGAAAAATATCCCACTAACTGGATAATTCAGCTTGAATAAACTTGGAATATACATTTGAATCACAGGGAAGAGGTCTGTTTTCCATGTGAACTTCTTGGCAATATTTAACTTAGCTGCTGTAAAAATGACTCAGCTTTGCTGTTGTCACACCCTGAGTGAAGAAGAGAGCAGTCCTAAAATGTCAGCTAATTGCCAGAAGGGCCTGATTTAAAAAAAAAAAAAAAAGAAAACAGAAAAATAAAAATTAAAAAAAAACAGACCCAGAAACTTGACCTTGATTTTTCTAGTAGCTGTTTATTTTTAATATGTTTGCTTATTTAATACTTTCTCTTTGAATTCATTTTGACAGACTGGGCCAAATTCAGGAAGTTTTGTCCTAGTTTGTCTGCAGAGCTCAGGTTTTTGGGACGTGACACTCACACACTCTGAGGATTTTTTTTAAAACACAGCTTCATGGCAGCTTCAAACAAACTGCCTCAGTGCTTTCTTCATACCTCTTAAGGTTCACAGCTTAAGCCTTCTTGTGTAAGTGCTATGGTGGATTTTGCACTGGGAGGAAGCAAAAAGGATTGTGTGGAGACTGTGGTGTGCAGGCAGCCAGCTGGATGTCAAAAAGCCTCTCCACTTGGACAGGGCAGACTGAACACTGATCATTTCAGAATGAGCCCAGAACTTCCAGAGAGTTTGTCCCATTTGTGCTCTCTTTAAGTGAAAACACTGCACAGTTGACCTCCAGTTGATTTCACAGTAGTGAATGCTACCAGCTATGTGTAAAATGTGGTTGGAGAGCTCAGCTGAGCTGCCACACCTTCCAGGCAGCCGTCCTGCTCTGCTCTGCTGCCTCTTCTGAGACAAGAGGAGTTACACCTTGTTTTTCTCATATCTGTTTCTTTTTTACTTCTTTTTCTGGCATAAATTTATCCCCACAGCAAACCACTGTCTTAATAGAGAGAGGAAGTGCTCCATTTTTACAGGAACAGGTAACTAATGCCAAAAAGAGCTTCTGCAGTGAAGTGGCTGGGCACAATTTCCAGGCTTCCATAGGTGTAGTCAGCATGGAGATACATTAACTTTCCAGTGTGTGTGGTGTGAGATATATATTTATTTTTCCCATTACAGACTAGGAAAGAGCTTAAACTGCTACATTTTCCCTAGGAAATATTTCACAAAGAATTTTATACTCAAGTATAGAAAGGTGTGTGTATGATCCTGCTCAGATTTCTTTATCCACAGGCTAATCTCAGTTACATCACCATCTGTAAAGAAAGGAACAGCAGCTCCACTCAAGATTCACAGCAGTGTTATTGATAGAGGAATTGGGTCACTGTCCTCAGAATATCCTGTCTATGGCAAGGGTGAAGTTCTGTTGGGGCATGTCACATCATTTAGTAGAACTGAACAACAGCCTTTTTAAATCACTTTATCAAACAGCCTCAAAACTATGTAAATATTTTCTGTATTTATAGTTCATGGTTTGCCCAAGAGCAGCAGGGTTTCTTGCTTCTGCACAGTTTCCAGTGCCCTGCCATCCCCTGACATCACTGCAGGAGATGATTTCTGCTTAGTGTTCAGGACTCATATTGAGAAACTCTTTCTTTGGCAGGAGAGGAGAATCTACAGAGGCTTTCCTTGCCCTTCTGAAGAGCAGTAAGCCACCCAGAGTCAGGCTGTGCCCAGGAGCTAGCAGCCCCTCAACACCAGCTCTCTTGCTGGAGCACAGAACTCATGAGCCAGTGCCAAGAGGAGAAAGGCTGAACTGATTGCTGACTCTGCAAGTTCAGCATCCTAGACCTTTAGCATCAAAGGAAAGGGCTTTTCTGGGCAGATAGTGGAGATGATTAAGTGTGAGTTGGGGAGGAAATCCCCTCTCTTTGTGGCATTGCTCTCAGGCTTGCTCTCACTTAATGATGCTTTCACTGCAGAATGCTGAGCCAAGTAAATCCCTAAGGTAACTCCTCTGCCATCAGGTTATGAGCACTAGAGTGAATTTGGTCCACTGTCCCTAAGTCAGGTGAAGGGGCTTGGCTGATGCTCCAGTTTGCAGCACTCTGGTGGAAGAGACACTGCCAGTCCTGGGCTCTGGATGAGGAGGAGGACTGAGTGCAGGGACATTCAGAAAGCTGCCTGGCAGGTGGGGACACCTACCTTGCAGCATTCGTAGCAGGTTTTGGATTTCACAACCTGGTCTGTGGTTTTTGAAGTCACTATCTGAATTCTGCAGGTATTTTTTCTATCAGGTTAAACGCCCTGAGGCCATGGCTCTGCATTTTTGAGGTAAATGATACACAGCAATCTAAATGGAAAATAGAGATGAGTATCAGCCTGAAATGAGAAGCAGCAGAGACACATGGTCTTGCTTGCACCTGCTAAAACAGGCTATAGATCTTATTATTTCTGCATTGTTTGGTGTACTCAAGGACAAGGACTTGTTTCTACTGGAATAAAAGCCTGGGGCCACTGTAAAGACCATCCTGAAACAGGGCAGGAACTGAAGCAGGGGATAAGCACCATCAGTTCTTTTTTTCTGATTGCTTTTTTATTGCAGCTTTGTTGGGAGCAGTTTAAGCAGGCTCCCCTAAGAGAAGGGGCCATGTTACTGTCCCATTTTATTTGGTCTGGCAAACAGAGTCTGGGTAGCCTGGGACAGTGACTGGTGTAGCACAGGAAATCTGGGGCTCTGGGCTCTGAATTCAGGATCTCAACCACAAGAACCTGCTTTCTCCTGTGAGGCAAAGACCAAATGAGCAAGCCAGCTATGCAGCCTTCATTCCCATCTCCACCAGGATTTCAAAGCCCTGCATGGTTCATGCATCCTCAGTGTGACTGAAGGACCTGTCAAAAGCCTTTTGCATGAAGTATTTGCCCATGGATTTGGCTGTAAGCCTCAATTTTTCTTGCTTCAGTTTGTTTAGATGAAATCTGTGAATAGTTGAAGCAGTTGGATATTCTGGTCCTGGATGCTTATCTTAGGAAAGGTGCCACAGAGCATTCCACTTTAGATCAAATGCTAAAATAAGTTTTTTAAAAAGCAGACAGATATCAATAGTACTTGAGGGTTTTGTTTGTAGTGTAAAGCTGGTTTCATGCATTACCTGGGAGGATTTTGTTTGTAGTGCAGAGGTGGTTTCCTGCATTACCTGGATTTAGGGATCTGGCTGCTTTTAAGTGTCTCAGCACAAATGTCTCACCTCTTCTGCAGTAAGGTTTCCTCATGCTGGGAAGAGCTTCCAGTCCCTTAGTAGCACACCCCCTACATCTCTCCTGAAGTGTGGGGTGGCTATGGATGGAAAAGGGAACCTGACCTGTGTGTTTATACTCTGTTACCATAAATCACAACTGAATGCTGTCCAGTGATGTCAACAACCTCAGTCTGGGTCTGTTACAGGTGAAGAAACAGAGAACTATAAACAGAATTTAAAGCAGAGTTCGTGAGCAGGAAGCTGTTAAATATACAGACTTGGCCAATCTAGCAGTAAAGCAGAAAGGGTTTAGTGCCAGTGTGAGAGCTTTGCAGTGACACTCCCATGAGGTGCTGTGTGTTTTGCAGTAGCAGTGGACACTTGGCTCAATCTGATTTCTCGTGGCTGCTGCTTTGCTGTGATTTGTATGGATGCTGTGTGAATGTAGCTTTAGACAAACAGCTTGTGCTTTCTGCCTTGGTTTCCTTAGTGATACAATGCACAGATTTACGTTTGTATTTCCAGTCCTGACACTTCACTGGTGAATATTTGAAAAGCACAAAAGCACCATGTCTACTCCTAAGAACTTCTAACTTCAGTTTCTTAAAGAAAGCAACTGTTTGTGCTTGTCCATTATTCCATTCTCCTGGACATTTGAACTGTGTGATCTTTGTTACTTAGACTTCTGAGTCTCAAATATACATATGAGATAGATCTGTGTTTCCCTTTTCTTTCTCTCACTTCCAAAAGATACTAATTTTAATTTGGGGGTTAAAAATCTCAAGTGCTAAGTGCTGGGAATTTGCTGTTGGGTCCTTGCTGCCTCCTGGTGGAGAATTAAAGAGCACGTCCTTGAGGCTGTCTGGGATGAGGTATGTCAAAAACACTGAGCTTATGAAGATGTTTAGGGACTAACATTTTAAAAATGAGTACTTATGAATATAGATCTCATTGGAACACAGTGAGGTGATCTTGAAAATGAAGATCACCTTAGGTGATTTACTTAAAAACTTAGGTGTTTTACTTAAATTGATGATCTTTGTGTGTTCTTGTTTTCTTCTGTCCAGGCTGAAGCCTGAAAATGACTTTCACAACAGCTTCTGGGTTTTTTTTTTCCAAAAGACTTTAAACCAAATTCCTTGTCTTACTGTCAAAAGCAGCAGAACGTTGTCTAGAAAGGAGGCAGCTGCCAAAATCATGTCTCTCAGAAACAAAAATATCTTCTTCAGTGATACTGAGCAAATTCCTGGTGTTTAGGAATGCTTTACAAGAGGGTGTTTGCCTTTCCTTGCCTTTCCCAGATGTTTCTTCACAAGAGCTAAACCTTCCCCAGGACAGTTTGGCTGCATGTTGTTGAAAGGCTTAAGGTGGAAGAGCAGTGCCTGGGCATATAATAATTATTCCAGCCACAGGCCTCCTCCTGAGAAGTCGTTGCCACACTCAGCAGGCCTGGCCCTCTTCTCCCTGCAGATGCACGAGCCATGACTTGTAAGCGTTTCAGAGGCTGGCTGCTCCACAGGGCTTCCTCTGGCCTGCCTGGCCTCTGGTGGTGTTTGGAGTCCTCTGGAGATCTGAGCAGCTGTGCAGACCATGTCCAGGAGACAGAGTGAGGTTTGGGCTGCAGAGTCTGGGTTTCAGATGGCTTCCATGAGCTGTCCCTATCACGCTGGTGGTGCAGGGTGCGGATGCGCCGTGCGGGGCAGGGATTCCAGCCCCAGCTGCATGTTGGTGGGTGAACAAACCATGAGAGTCTGTCCAGCTCTGGGGGAGAGTGCTGGTTTCAGGCAAAGGCAGCTCACCCTTTGTGGGGCACACTGGAGCTGGTGTATGGACTGGTAGAGAAGTCCAAGTCCCCTGCTTGAGCTTGCTTATGGTCTTTAGAGTGAGATCATGGAGCAGCGCCATGATGGGGGCTGCTGATATCCAGGCATGATTTCATCTCTGAGTCAGTTTAATTCCTAGAAGCAGATTGGAAAGTGAGCAAAATGTTTATGGTCTGTGCTCCAATCTGCCAGATTCCCAGTGGAGTAACAGAGACCAACCAGGGTTTTACTCACGTGGTTTTCTCTTCTCCCTTTGCCATGCGCAGGCTTTGTGTGTGAACTGGTCCAACCTCAAACTGCCCTGGGTGGATCTGGACTGGCTGATCGATATCTCCTGTCAGATAACTGAGCTCGACCTCTCTGCCAACTGCCTGGTCTCCCTTCCATCCGTGATCCCATGGGGGCTGATCAACCTCAGGAAGCTCAGCCTGGCTGACAACCAGCTGGCAGACCTGCCCAGCGTGCAGTGCTCGGATGAAATTATCTGTACAAGGTGTGTGTGCTGGGGGCCTGTGGCAAACAGCCTCTGTGGGGAGCAGGTGCACGGGTCACTTGTGTTGCTGTGAAGCTGGGCAGCTGAAGAGCAGAAGCAGGAGCTTCTTGGTTTGGTTTCTGTCTGCTGCAAAGTTTAATCTCCAATTTGCCTTTTTGCATCCCCAGTGTTTCCAAGTTAGTTGGAGGGGCTTTTATTCCTGTGCTGTCTCTTGTTGCTTCTGCTTTTGTTTGGTTGTGGTGAGCCCTGCTCCTCCTCTCAGTCTAAGCCCTGAGCTGACTCAGATTGACATTTGCTGACTGGTGTCAGTTATCTGATCTGCTGTCTGTCCCCCACCACTTCTGGCTGCTCCCTGGAAGGGTCAATTTTCTAATTAAAGTTTTTGCTTTGCCTTGTGAGAGCACATTTCAGCTGCTCTCATTCAGATCTAAAGGTGTCCTGGTAAAACAGATGTCTATGGCAACAGGAATCTATTGATGCCTGACTGAGTATCTTCTGTACTCACAGATTACTTGAGGTCGACGTATCCAGCAACAGGCTCTCTACTCTCCCCTCTGGATTCCTACATCTTAAAAACCTTAAAAAACTCATTGCTTCCAAAAACTACATGGAGAAGTTATTTGACGAGGAAAGCAGTACGTACAGTCCCCTGTCACACTTAATTTCCAGGCCTGATTTGTAAAGGAAAACCCCAAACTTTTATTATAATGATTTAAAGATGGTCTTAGCTAGAGATGCTCAGCATCTCTCAATCCTTTGCCCAAAGTACTTGGCCTGGTTGTTTTTTAGTACTCATTAAATCCTTTGACTCTTACCTAGCAAGTATGCAGCATCTTGCTGGATCAGGCTGCTGTCATGCTTACATCAAGTCTGCAATGTTCCATGTTTTCTAGCAACTAATTGGATTGGTTTAAGGAAGCTGCAGGAGTTTGATGTCTCTGACAACAGGTTGGTGGAACTTCCAACGGTTTTTCTGTACTGCTTCAAGTCCCTAAACATACTGAATGTTTCCAGAAATCAGCTGAAAGTGTTTCCAGATCCCTGGGCCTGCCCCTTGGTAAGTCAGACTGCTCTGACAGAGTCAGAGGCTGAAAAAGCTGTTGAAACAATGTGAAAAATATACTGTGATACTTAAAGCTGTCAGATGTCTTAGGCTAAGAAGCTTTTCTGTTTCTGTGGGAGTGTCCCTGCCTGATTTGGGTTATGGGTGTCGATCAAATCTTTCTGAGGTTCTACCATGTTCTCACCACACTGATGGCATTGCTAGAAAACTTCTAGAACAAGTCTTATATGGATGTATCAGTTTTCTCTGTAGTCCATGTGAGTGGAAGTATTGTTAGGATCATTTCACAGAACACTCAAGTCTTCATTCAGAGTTGACTTTGCTCAAACCCCTGGCTAACTAGGGCATCCACCCATCCCTGTGACTTTATTCCTCATTGTTCCAGGGATAGTAGGAGAACAGAGTAGAATCATAGAATGCTTGGAGAAACTTCTAGAACAAGTCTTATATGGATGTATCAGTTTTCTCTGTAGTCCATGTGGGTGGAAGTATTGTTAGGATCATTTCACAGAACACTCAAGTCTTCATTCAGAATTAACTTTGCTCAAACTTTATTCCTCATTGTTACAGAGATAGTAGGAGAACAGAGTAGAATCATAGAATGCTTGGAGTTGTAAGTGACCTCAAAAGGTCATCTAGTCCAACCTCCCTGCAGTAAGCAGGGACATCCCCAACTAGATCAGGGTGTACTTTGGTGAATTGTTAGATTCAAAAGCAAATGGGGATAATTTTCAAAATAACCTCTGGAATACTTTTAGCCCACCAAAGAATTGACCCATCCATTAAGTGAAGGCGTCTCCTCAGCAAATCCTGTGTGCCTGTGTGTGCAGTAATTTATCTAGATCAAAATATCTAAAGGGATCTCCTAGAATTAATTTATTAATGCCTTAAGCATGTGACACCTCATTATTTGAAGACATGATTACTACTCTGTGTGTGTTTATTCTTCTGTGTTTTCCAGAAATGTTGTAAAGCATCTAGAAACTCACTGGAATTCCTCCCTGATGCATTGACTATTTTCTGGAAAAATCATCTCAGAGAAGTGGATTTTTCTGAGAACTCACTAAAAGAAGTTCCACCGGGGCTCTTCCAGCTTGAAGTGAGTGTAATTTCTTCCTACTTCATGGTACTTCTCTTAATACCTACTCAGACCCTGAAGTCATAGCAGTGACTGCCTGGTTAAGAGAGAATACTACCTGCTGTTTTGAGCTGATGAACACAGCAATTGCACAGAGCCTCTGAGCAGCTTGTAACCCACCAAATTACCACATTCAGTCCCTCATCCAGTGTGATATGGTGTCTAGCTTTTGACAGTGGTCTTCTGAGAACTCCTTGGATGTCTGTGGTTTTCAGAATTTGGAAGACAACCACTTCATTGTAGCTGCAAGCTCTAATCATTTAAATACAGATGTAGTAAAGTGTGCTCACAAATAGTTGTGTTTTTCTTAATCTGGCACACCAGGGATGTGTAATTAAGGATTAGTCTTTTTGTGCTGAAAATAGCATGTTTTAAGGTGCTAAAAACCATCCTAGTTGGCATCTCTCTTATCTTCGAGCTTGTAGATTAAATAATTCTTGCCCATGGGCATTAGAGATCCATAGTTTTACTTCAGAATTCTTCAGAACTTGTGGCTTCATGTGGTTTCAACATGAAACCAAGCAGAACTTGGGGGTTTCCTCCAAGCTTCTCTTCCAGATTGTGAAACTCAGGCTCCTGGAGGTAGAAACAGAGGTAAGTCTTTGTGCAGAAGTTTCATTATTTTCACTGCTGGCCTCTGCAGATTTGGCTTTGCTTTCTGGTAACCATTTGTTTTCAATTGGCATTTCTCCTGAAACAGAATGAATCCTATGGACTATTGTCTCCAAAACTCCTTTTTTTCTGAATGCATTAAAAATGAGCCCAGTGGGTGGGAGCTACCATGACAGATATTAAACACTAGATGGTGCTTCAAGGGCACATTTCTCTGGGTGCTGCTGCTCAGAGGCTGCAAAAGGATGTGAAAGCACCCGTGCAGGGCATCAGAGGTCAAGGTCTCACTGCAGTCTCTGCTGATGGTCTGTCTTCAAAGTTAGCAAGTTTTGGGTGCCTTAAACAGGGCCAGTTCTTAGCCATAGCTCTTCAGCCTTACCTTCATAAAAGAGATACAGAGCTGTTATTTTCATGCTCCCAAGTGCTGTGGTGAGCAAATAGAAGGTGAAAGCCCATGCCTAGATTAGCCCTGGTTTGAGCTACTCCTTGACTTAGAGTTTGTGTTGGTGAATAGGGCTGCACTCATGATCCAGGCCTCTCCAAAAGTAGATGTAGAAGGGGGAGAAATGGGCAGTGATAGTTCCTACATATAACGTAGGAAACATTGATATGTTCTTATATTTTTATGTGGGATCAGCAGTGAACTATCTTCTCCCTGGGACAAGCAGAAAGCAGAAGAGGTCTGGGACTTCAAAGGATGTCTCTGACCTAGGCTGATGGGACATGTAGTTCATCACTGGCCTTTGGTTTGTGGAGGGGTCTAAAGATTAGGCCCAGCTCTCAGTTGCTAATAGGAGGTATGTACAAGAAATGTGGTGTTAGGAGAAGCAGAGGCCTTGTCAACTTTCCTTTCTGTTGCCTTCTAAAGGAACCAACATACTGCATGTCTTAGTTCTCTAGACTAGTTTGCCTCTCTTGAGGAGAGCTGACCTTCTCTGGGTGGAAGCATTCAGGTAGGACTCTGGCCAGCTTTTTCCCATCACAAGCTGACTGAGGCAGCCTAATCTGGATGCAGCAGGTCCTTCCCTCTGGTATAATCTGACACAACAGAACCCTTTTTGCCTGCTGTGGCAGTAGCTCTGAAGGAAGTTGTCTGCTGCTGCCATTGTCTCACTTCTGGAGGCACCCATTCTCTTCCTCAAAGGCAGCAAAAATGGAGAAGTTAGAGAGGAGAGAGAAGAGGCAATTGCAAAACAAGGACTAGTGATCTCCAGAATTACAGCCATGAAGAGCCACAGCCAGTTGAAAGTCACTAATTTTCCCCCTGTGGAGCAGGCCCATAAGCTTTGGAGATAATCTCCCCAGGCTCTGGGTCTCCTGGCGAGTGGCCTTTGTCAGCCTTTGTGGGGGAGGTGTAACATGGACACAGTTGACTGGAGATGAAGCACCCCAGCTAGACCACACAGAACAGAGTCAGTGCTAATTCTGGAACGTGTAGCCTCCCTTTCCTCCTCGGGGATGTGTGGGGGGAGAAGTTTGAAGCATTGTCATTCAGCAGCCCCATGCTGACAGTTGGAGAGAGCTCAGCACCCTGTGCCAGGGCAGGACTGGAGGACTGGCTCTTCCTTCCAACGGGAGCCTCCAGCCAGTGGAAGACTAATGATGACAAAAGCCTTGGCTGTCAAGACTGGAGCGGCAGGGAGGGTTTTACAGCCTGCACGGTTTTCCAGCCCTTTCCTCTGGTGGTTGGCTGCATATCTCTGGTTTTCTATGTTGCTTTACCTTCCCCAGGTCCCAGCAGGGCCCGGTGCCACCCCTCTCTTATCACTAGAGGGAGCGTTTTGCACGGGCATTGCTGCTCCAGCAAATGTCCATCACTCATGGCACACGGACACCTCATATTTTTCCAGCCTGAGTAAAGGTGAGAGAGGCCAATAGACTGGCTTCCTGAGACATTGTTAATCCTGCTTGATGAAAAGGGGCATAAACCTTTTATATTATCTGCAGCACATAAAACATTTAACACATTTGAAGCTGAAGCCTCTGCTGCTAAAACATGATTTCCATGGCATATCACTCATTACTACTGCTGTACTCGTGGCACGAGATAATTCAGCTGACATTCTGCTTATCTCAGTTTCCACGGTGGGGACTTGCAGAATAAACCTGATTGGAAACTCTACATAGACTGGTTTTCAGTGGCAAAATGGATTCTCAACCAATTAAAAATGCTCGTTTGAGCCTCGACATTATTTTTCAGGGCAGATGGAAGAGTAAATCTGAGTGGGAACTGCATTTTCTTTTTATATTAAACACAAGCTCTCCTCTAAAGTTACTTGTGGTATTTGCAGCTGAGTCCTGTCTGTGTGGTGTTAACTCTATAGTGTTGATCAGCTTCACATATTTTTAAATTGTCTGTCTCTGGTATGAGGAAAAAGCAGGTAAGTTGTATAAATTTTGGAATGTTCATATAAATCCTTTCCATTTTAATACACATGTAATAGCAAAGCAATTAAAAATTCTCCTTGTGTGAAATAGTTTGTTTATCATGTAGATTTTAGAGACCCTCAGCAGGTGTAAGCCCACAGTGACACGAGCTCTCACACACATCTGAGTCTTCTCCTTCATATGTGGCATACTGTGTAGGTAAATCATACTGTTCTTTTCCATTTGGAAAGGTTTCCTCACCAAAAGCAAAATGTCCTTTTATATGGGTTATTTCCAATTGCATCTGTCAGCAAATAGACTAATAATCTCCCAGAACTAACAGTGGTGTTGCTTCGTGCAGAAAATATACTTGCTGGAGACAAGGAGGGAATGTTTGCATGCTAGGCAGCACGGACAGGATGTTCCAATGAATAAAATGTACTTTCTTCATGTTCTGTTTTTTAATAGCCATGCTAAAAACCCTTTTTCTGTGTGCTTGATGGACTCTGCTTTCTAACTCCAGGCTATTCCTCTTCTAGGCTTTGGTGTCCCTGAAGCTGCTGGGAAATCAGTTAGTTACGTTGCCTTCACAAGATAAGTGGAATTGCAAACAACTTAAATCACTGGATCTTTCAAAAAACCAACTTGGGAAGTAAGTGTTTCGTTCGGATTTTGCCTGAGAAAACAAAAGCTGGAGAAATAACAGCAAACCTGATCCCTGGTGTAATACAAAGGGTGTCAGGAGTGAATTAATTACCTGCACAGAAGGCATTGATACCCGCATACCACATCTCTAAGTATATTGTGTGTCTGTGACAGTGATGAATTATCCCTTACCAGTTCCTTGGGAGTTTAGTGCACTGTATCATTTATTAAGTGGATAGATTACTGATAATGGCAGTTTCATTTCAGAGCGTGTAGAAATTTCTTTAACCCAGTGTGTGGTTCCTCACTCCCAGCACTGGTTTGTGGGGAGTGTATCTTCCCCGTGAGCTGCCTGCCTGGGCTGCTGTTTGTAGTTAGTGTGGGAGTATTGTTTTGGAAAAAATGAAAAACCTTTGTTTTTTAAATGGAAGCATAACCAGCTGCAAGTTCATAGAGAAGACTGACGTTAATAAGGTCATCCAGTAAAAGAGTGGTGGTGTTCTATTTAGAAATTACAACAGGGGTGTTTAACAGAGGGAGTTAAAGGTCCCTTGTCTTCTCCAGAACTGCACTGAATTGTGTCATACTCACATCTTCTCGTTTGGGTGCCTGTCCAGCAAACCTCCTGGAGTCCTCCTGAGTTGCTATGTCAGTTGCAAAAGACAAATTACTGTTTTTTGAATGTCTCAGTGCATTTCCAGAGCCATGTTGTTGGGTCATCTCGTCAGAGACTCTGGTGAGAGCTGGGAATGGCAGCAGGTCGGTTCTCCAGCGCTTCTCGTGAAGCTTGTTCAATTTGCTGTTTGACAGTGTACTTAACCTTGACACCCATAAAGCTGGGGGTCAAGTGCTCTCACCCTGGGAGCTGAAAGTGCTGCCTTACAGAGCTCTGTTAATTTACCAGAAGAAAACCACTGGGCCTGGGAAAGTGTTGGTGGAGCCTCGCTGCGTGGCTGCACCGCGGGTTTCAATCCCATCTCCCAGAAGCAGGCAGGAACCCGAAAGAGCTGCACTGTGAATCCCACAGCCTTGAGTGGGGCTGGACACTGCCCCACTCCAGCACACTTCTCAAACTGCCTGTCCAGGCTCTTTTCTCCACGTGTCACCCTGTTGTTTGGCCCACAGGAGCGACGAGGGATTTAAAACCAAGCGGATCCCCTTTTTCACCACGAAGAACAGGGTGCGTTGTGGCCCGGAGGCAGGTAAGGCACCTGGCAGTGTGTGGTGGCACTGCAAAGAGGCAGGGAAGCCAGTGCTGAGAGTGCCACATCA
>NW_008612964.1:18477-34864 GCF_000691845.1 Merops nubicus | reverse complement strand
GCAGGAATCTCTGGAGTTTGGTTGGAGGGAAATTGGTGTAAATTCAGCTGCTGTTTCAAGTGCAACAGCATTTAAATTAAGAGGAAACGTGTTTGGATAAAATGTTTCTATAGAAATGATGCAGCTGGTTGGTACTATCAATAGAAAAAAAATGAAGAATGAGTGAAACCCATTTCTTTCACTGAGCTTTCATTGTTTTCATGGAATTTTTTTGCCTAGAGTACTAACTGGTAGGTTGAGGGGAAATTAACCTATAATTAGTTTTATTATCCTTAGGATTGTTTCTGCTGCTGAATCTGTAAATTGTATGTTTTCCCTCGTCTCTGTGATTTGCACCCACAGTTTGGGGCAGAGCAGAAGAGATGTCCAGCATTAGTGCACGTGAAATCCCAGAGAGAACAAAGGAATATGTGAAGATGCTTGCACTGCTTCCTGCTCTCTGTGGGATTCATCTGCATTTCTTTTTGTTTGTTTATTTTAAAGCACTTGGAGAGCTCTCTCCTTGTCGGCTGCCTGAAGTAAGGCTTGCTCTAAAGCATTCTTTGCAAATTGTGGAGGGGAATAGAGCTGGCAAGGGAGAGGCTCTCCTGCAACAAATGCTCTCCTCAGTTCCCCTGAAAATTGTGCCTGATCTCAGGTCAATATGAATAGGTAAAATTGGTAGACACACCAAGTACAGCCAGAGCTACAGGTTAGAACTCCCAGCTCATCTGGGAGGCAGAGGCTCTGCCTCAACCTCTAGGCAAGGCTAATGCTACCTCCTGTTTCTGTCCATGGAAGGAGAGACTGCTGTGCAGCAAGTCCTGTATGTGCACCCTAGGGAGGAGAAAGGACTGGTCTGCACTGGTTGGCAACTAGGAAATGGAAATAGAGATGCTGTGGCACTGATGAAATCCTGAATGTGGAAGAACTGGAAAAGGAGTCTGAATGTTGTCCCTCTGTGGAGCTGTATATATCCTCAGAGCTTCTCTGTGAAGTGCTACAGCAGCATTTCCCAGCAGGGAGAGGAGGGCAGGAGCAGGGCAAAGGCAGCTAAAACCAGCTATAAAAGGGAATTGCTGTCCTAATGGAAATTTCAATGTGCTGCACACCCAGTGTAACCCCTCTACATAAAGGAGGAGAGGCTGCACTCTGTATTAGTACGATATGAAAAGTCTTGACACATCCTACCCTGGTAAAACTTTGAGCTTCCTGAGGTTGCCTCAGGTTGCAGGAGGGCACAGAGTAGCCCACCTGGCTGGTGCCATGGTTGAACAGCCACAGAGACAGCAAAGCCAGCTCGTCCTTTCCCCTCTGTTCCCCTGCCAAATATAGCTTGGTGAGACTAGAAGATGTGGCCAAGAATTTAAGGAACATCAAGAGAAAACAGAAGCTGGAGTACATCAGATTCTCACAGAAGTCTGCTAGTGAGGTGGGGGGCAGGTTTTCATATGATTTTACCAACAAAACTATTTACTTAAGCCTGGATTATTTAAAGAGAGAATAATTTATGGATGCTCACTGTGCTTGATTGATCCATCTCAGAATAACATCTTGCACACGCATGTGGTGCTGGTGGCGTTTACTCATCCAAAAATATATTTTCAAGATGGGATTTGTTTTAATTTTTCTACAGTTCTTTAAAAGAAAAATTGAGCTCAAGCCAGAGAAATCATAAATAACTCATGAATAAATAATTACAATTCATAAACACCTTGAGCTTGCTTCCCATGTAGTACACACCTTTCCGCCTGGGACTCTTTGGTGAATTGAGAGTATTGCTGCTATTTTAGGGGTTTGCTCCTACGTGTCCAGGAGGGACTAAATCTGTCTGTGCCTAGGTGCCTACTGAAGAGGAACAATGAAAAGTTTAAGTCCAGCGATGAGCCAGAAAGGAAGTGAATGGAATCCATGAATAAGCCTCCTGTTCTCCTAAAATAATCCCAAAGCTGATTTATTTTTTTTTTTAAATTTGAAAACTCAAAGGTGGACTGTGACACCCTGCCCACACTGGACAGTCCTGTCACGTATAGGAAACACCCCTGCAGACAGTGGGACTCTATCTTGCTCCTTTTCTGATCATAGCTCAGGCTTGAAATGCTGGTAATATTAGAACTGGGGAATTTTCTGCAGAGAAAACCTCTTCCATTTTCTTCTTCTTTTTTTGGTTAAGTCTAGTTATGGTTCTTCAAGTCTTCCCTATGTGAGCAGACGGTCTTGGTGGAAGTGCAACTGTCCTGTCTCTGAAGGAGGGTGTGACTCACAACTCAGGGAGTTGCTTTTATTGACCACGGAGGCAGCAGATGGTGCTGGTTGTACTTTCCTAATCAGAGACTCAGAATCTGCTTGTCCCTGTGTGGCCTGGTTTCCCTTGACTTCAGGATGCTTTTTGGTAGATACATGTGACACTCTTAAGACAGCAACACAATTCATGGCAGCTTTTCATGCCACTATCCTGGGAGTAATTTGTGGAGTGAAATGATGCTTTTTGGAGCCAGCTGAATTTCCCTTTGTTTGGACCTCTCCGGCAGCAGCAACTCAGCCTTGCAGTTGTTGCTGTTATTGCTTGGGTTGCTCCCAAAATACTCTAGTTGCTGCTCAGACATGTAGAAAGCCTGAAGTTCCCTGAGACCTTGCAGGTTAAAACAGAAGAGAGGGGCAAATGCAAGCAGCATTTAAGAGGCAGCATAGCTTAGCAGTCTGTCGGCTGCAGTTTGCTTTCCTTCTCTCTTGTTACAGACTTTGATTCACCATAAATTGCTCCAGGATGCAGTATGTGGGCCTGAATGTAAATTCCAGCCAGGTTCTGACATTTCTTCAGGCAACATGGAAAAAAGATATTGAGAACCACTTCTGCCCTTGTGCCTCACTGCTGGCAGTTAGGCAGGAATAGGGACAGTTCACAAGATATTGCCAGCTATCAAACAACAAGAAATAGAACATCACTCTTCCTCTGACATGTAGTTGTCTTGGCAGGCCTACAGTTCCTTCCTCAGCACCCCAAAAGTCCTGGAGACTGTCCCCTTCAAACCTGCATCACTGTGATTTTTAAGAATTGAGATGTGAACATTGGTGTTTGATCAGCATTGAAGGCCATTTCCTTTTCTGCTCCTGCTTCATGGAAGTTTCTGCAAGGAACATGACCTCATGTCCTGCCTACGAAGTTAAGATGAAGGCGCTTGGTTCAGAGCCTTGGTGCCTGGTATGTTTTAAAGGTGCAATTTTTTTCCTGTCTTTTTCCAGGTCCTTTTTTGGAGTTTCCAGCGTTTCTGAGTGATTCTCTGGAAGTCCTTTATCTGAACGACAATCAGCTGGACTCTGTCCCGCCATCCGTTTGCCTTCTGAAAGGTTTAACAGAACTTTATTTAGGAAAGTAAGTCCGTGTCCTGGAAAAGCCATGCAAGTATTATTTCCATGTTGTTTTAGTGACCAGTCTGCCATGGAGCCCCACCCCAAGTGTCCAATAGTTTTGAAGTCAAAAAGCTGGAAACGGTCAGCCCCTTGTTAGAGCTGTGCCCATCATTTGCTTTAGATAAGGAGGAGGCTGCCTTTTGAAATAGAGAAGATGATCTAATGCTTTGAACTCAGGCCTGGGAATCTAACATGCCTCTAGTTCATTCTGGCTTTTTACTGTCAGCTTCTATAGAGTTAGAGTCAGTAACTCATCATTTTTGCCTTCGTTTCCTCAACTATCCAGTAAAGATGATTACACTTGTCTGCCTCAGAGGATAAATTGAGGTTATACATCACTCTTAGGATGGAAATTACTATTAAAGTGCTGAGTAGTCTTATTAAAATGTTAATGGAAGATTTCTGCAAGGAGAGAATAGTGTAATCCGAGAGTCCGTGAGAGCAGCTACTTGCACACAAAGCCTGGTTGTTGGTAGATTTATTTGTTTTTGTACAGTAACCCTGGTATCCGAGAGCTTCCTCCAGAACTTGGACAGCTGGCTAATCTCTGGCAGCTGGATATCGAGGAACTAAACATCACTAATGTTCCTGCAGAGATCAGAAAAGAGGGTAAGGCTCATCCTATGTGTTCTTTATTAAATTGACTGAGTAGAACCTAAATCACTTCCTTTTAGTGGTCCTGAACGGGAGCAGGCTGCGTGCACCCCCAAGCCCTTGTTGTGGCTGTGGGATTGCACAGGGAAACCTCCTCTGCATGTCTGCAAATTTGATAATCGGTGCTAAGCTCTGGCTAGATGATCACTTCAAGAGAGATCCCACGTTAAAATGGTGCCTTATAAGTGCAATATTTCATTTGCAGCATGTATGCTGGATAAATTCCATGGCTTGCTTCCTGACTGTGTATATTTTAGAGTATTTAGATGGTCTTTCTAAAGACTGAAGTGTTTAGGATCGGCGGTCACAGCCACGTTGGAGTGACTTTATTGTAAGCTGCTAGGTTTTTGGATCTATTACAATACTGTCTTCTTTTTTGTGTGTTTTAATAAGAAAATCCTGTGGGAACAAAGTTATTGGGAATTATTCCTTCTCCAGCACACTGTTGAAGCCTAAATCTAATTTTAACTGGAAACATAAAAGTAGAAGGAAAAACTGAGTATTTTCCAATACTAAATTAGTATTTTATGTTTCCTTTGAGCTTCTGAAGTATACGAGCCACAGCATTTGTTTCTTCTTACAGTGCTCCATTGTAGACTCTGGAAGCATTGACCTTTTTCTGGGGTCTCTGTCTCAGGTTTGTCCACTAGAGGTTTCTTTGTTTATTCTCTGGGTTGTCTCAGCCCACAGCGAAACTGCAGGGAAAATATTAATTCAGCTGATGTGTCTGGAGCAGCAGGTTTTGTGCAGCCCTGCTGTCCGTGTGTGCGTTTGCAACTGCTAACCACAGATAAAGCCTGTTCACTTGCCCCCCCAAAACAGGCCCTAAAACAGTGCTGGCATATTTACGAGCGCAGCTGCGCAAAGCAGAGAAGTGTAAGCTGATGAAGATGATCATCATCGGTCCCCCACGCCAGGGCAAGTCCACCCTGGTGGAGATCCTGCAGACAGGAAAGGTCCCTCAGATGATGCACAGCGATGCCACCATACGTACTACGAAATGGGAGCTCCCCAAGCCCGTGGGACACAAGGCAAAGGTGAAAACCAAGTGAAAATCTTTAGCCCCAGTGTGATGTTTGAGCTCTGCAGCATCCCTGTTGGGCTGGATTTGCCTGCTCTTTTACAAAAAATCCAGTTTCCATTACCTGTGAGCCAGACCTCACAAGTCTGTTGTGTTTGCAGACCCGTCACAATTCCTCTGTTTCACTTCCAGTTGGTTCTAGAGGACAGTTCTCTTTTCCCGAGCACTTCAACTTTGCCTTCTAAGGAGGGAGAGCTGTGTGTAGGCTGCCTAAATTCTGCTTTCCCAGCTCGGGTGGTTTTTGGACACTGATTCTGAGAGAATTCTGTTTTAAATCAGCTTCTCTAAAGCAGATTGTCCTTTCATTTAGGGCCAGAAAACGGGACGTCAGTACCTAAAGCTGGACTCCCTTGGTATCAGAGCTGTCCTAGGTGAGGAAGGTGGGTGGAAGGTAGGATGCCTGACCTCTGGTGTGATCCAGGGATATCTAAGGCATACCTTAAACACCCAAATCTCAGATGGCTCATTCAAGGAGCGTGTCAACCCATGCTAAACTCATTTGGACAGCACTGAATTCATTCAAGCATTTGTAGGTGGCCCTGTCCACTGCCCGTGTAGTAACACAGGGATTAGAGCACGCAGAATTGGTCCTGAGCTCTTGTCAGAGCTGAGGGTGTGCAAATACACAGCTCTCCCTTCCCAGATGAGAGCCGTGACCACCAGAGGGTTTTGGAAGGGGTGGAGGAGCCTGCTGAGTTCAGCTATTCTACAGCAAATGAGTGCCAGACCAGAGACAGAAAGAAAAAGAGCCTGATGCTTTCAAGACTTTGTTGGGAGAAGGGATTTCTGCGTTTTGTGTTGAAGAGCAATTGAATAAAATAAACCTAGAGAGCATCAGAGACCTGGAGTGGGATCAAGATGCTGAAAGGGCTTTTGTCCCTACCTCTCTGTCTCTCCCTACAAGCACCCGCAGCTGAAGGTCTTTTGGATGAACAAAGCAGTCCTGGTGCTAGTTAGGGCTTGGCCTAAACAATATGGAAGTTCTTCCAGCTGTTCCTGGGAGATTTCAAACTGGGGCTGTGCTAGGAGAGCAGAGCCCTGCTGAGGTACTTGGCTCCTTGCTGAAATCTCATAGGGTAACCTGTCATGTGGGATCAGTCAGTACTTGGACCTGGGCAAGCAAACGGAGCCCACAGGATGCCCTGAGTGGTGGCTGGAGCAGGGTTTGGTTTTCCACTCAGTCATGGGCTTCTTGCCTCCCGAGGGCCAAGTGATTTAGTGACAGAGCCTCCACTGTGTGTTGGTGCTTCCTGCTGCAGCAGGGAGCCTGAATACCTTTTCAGTGGAGAGCTGTGCTCCCCCTTAGTGCCCTTATGGGGCTGCACAGAGCAATGGATGCTGAGAAACCTGGAAGAGGGCCAGAGCTAGAGAGGCCCCCCCTTTACATGTTGCCCCCAAGATCAGTGAGCCTAATTTACAGTAGCTGTAATTCTGGCCCATCTCTGGTGCAGCACACGTCAGAAGCCTCCCAGCAGCGTGCAGGAGGTTTTTTTATGAAAGGCTTGAGAAGTTTCCCATCTCCTGAGCATCTATATTCTCTTTGGCTCAGTTAGGGCTGAGCTCAGTGGAAGTGATTTCAGCAGGGGGTTTCCTGTTCCCCAGAGCAGTGGCAGATAAGTAGCTTCGACAGTCCTGTCGATCGTGGCACAGACAAGGATGAAACAGTTTCTCTTCCAGATGCAGTGAAATACAGGGCTCAGAATGAGACCTTTGTTTGCACTGGAGAATCCACAGCATTAACTGGAGATTTACCAGCATCAAGGGCACCTCTATCGTTTTAGCAGCAAGTAATTAGTCTTGATTTCCTGTGGGGAAGTGGTAGCCATGCTTAACAATTGCTTGTTGATTTGTCTTTCCTGGAGGCACAATTAGGACATTGAAACCCTTCTTGTGTCATACATTATGCAGGCGTAGGTTTATACTTCAGCTATTATCTCCCTGTGATTTACTGCAACCGTTTGATTTGAACACTTCTCTTTGTCTAAGTAGGTTGATTCAGTGGAGTTCAATGTCTGGGATATCGGAGGCCCAGCAAGCATGTCTACAGTCAATCAGTGTTTCTTCACAGACAAAGCATTGTACATAGTGGTATGGAACTTGGCACTGGGGGAAGAAGCTGTGGCAAACTTACAGTTCTGGTTGCTGAACATCGAGGTGAGAAGTCACTGGTGGACTCTGGGGTATCTATTTATCAAATAGCTCAGCACACAGATATGTGCTGTTACAGATTCTTTTGGGTCTGCTTTTAAAAACTGAGCTATGAGTTTTGCCTAGCTTTTGGAATTAATTTTCCATTATGCTGTAGGCGTATCATTATATTTAACAGTTTAAATTTATCGTTTGCTTTGTTCTCCCTCGCACGCATCGGGGGACGAAACAAAAGCTGATTTATAAACCCTTGCTAAGTAAGGCTGAACATACTTATTTTGGAATTAGTGTTTGACCA
This sequence comes from Merops nubicus, assembly GCF_000691845.1. Taxonomy (NCBI): domain Eukaryota; kingdom Metazoa; phylum Chordata; class Aves; order Coraciiformes; family Meropidae; genus Merops; species Merops nubicus. The sequence continues at coordinate 27,293 of NW_008612964.1, read as the reverse complement.
CACTGTGCTCCAAGGGGGGTTTGAAGCGTTTTCTTTCTTGTGTGGGTTAGACATACATTAGTCTTGAGGTTATATTTTTAACACTTTAGATTCAGCTCAGCTAGAGAGTATCTCCCTGACAGCTCTCAGCTGAGGCTGCAGAGCTGCACTAAATTCATGGGTGTTGGTTGATTTTTATAATACCAAGTTCATGAATTTTTGTAAATGTTTATTATTTGTTATGTCTTAAAATTACATACACAACTGAGCTAGTGCTTCTCAAAAAAGAAACATCTTGACATTACAAAAAATATTAGTTTAATGGCCAGCAGCAATCAAAAACCCAAACCAGGTACCAAAGCCAAAAACATAAAAATATTTCAGAAAGGTATGATGTGCCTGTGTCCTTAATGCATCCAAGCCAGCACATAGTAGCATCAGGAAAGCTAGAGAGGAAGGTGAAAATGATGATTAAAAATATGGGAAAATTTCTGAGTGCTCAGCAATTAAATTAATTTCTTTAGGCATTTTCAGCTTGGGAAAGGCAGAAGCGGGGAGGACTGCATGTAGACTTACCAGGGTAAGGAGAAAACCACAAGGGAGTCTTTGTTCATGATCTTTTACAATAGAAGAATTAGGAGAGATGAAAAATGAAATTCTGCTTTGAAAAAAGCAATAGGAAGTGTCCAAAACACAACAGATGGCTAACCTGTGGAGTCTGTGGAAGTACAGTGTGCCATGGCTGTCAGAAGCTGAGAAAACAGACTGGTGGAAGAAAAATCCATCAAGTGCTATTAATTCAGAGATACTGTCTCAAGTTCAGGAGGCTGGTGAGCTGCAGGCTGCTGGATTCTGGGAGAACACACCAGGGAAAAGCTCTACATGCTTACCCTATGCCTGTACTCTTCATTAGCTGCCAGGGCCAGGTGGGCCCCTTGGTCTGACCTGGGACAGCCACCACTCCTGTGTCTGCACAGGGCTTGAGTTTGGTGTCATTCAGGCTTGGAGCATCATAAGAGAAAAATGGACTGACTGCAGATAAGCATCTGTTTCTGTGTCTGACTGTTCCTCTGTGGTCAGAGTCCTTTGGATCAGCAGGCTGATCCCTGCTCAGGCCAGTGCAAGCCCATTCTATTTGGCAGCATGTTCCCTGAAACCTGGATACGTTCCAGTGCTGTAATAGATCATGGAAAGGTTGGAAGAAACCACAAGATCATCTAATCCATTCCTTTGTACTGATTCAGGATTGAGTAGATTCAGACTTTTCTAGCAGTTTATCTCACCTCTCCATACACCTCCAGTGAAAAAGTTTGTCTAACTTCCCCAGGTTCCCATTTGTTCCAGAGTGTAACTAATTTCTTTCAGGATATCAGAGTTAGATCTGCTGGCTGCAGGTGAAGCTGACTTCTTTTCCTTTCCCTGGGCAGACGTAGCTCCCATCATTTAGCTGACTCGTAGCAACTTAATACCACGTGGCAACTCCCTTTACGTTAAGTCCTGATGTAATAAACCCAAACTGACAGTTTCCTGCTCTGCAGTAGCAGCAGATGAATAAGCCAAGTTCTGCAGGAGAACTTCTGTAATACCCAGATACCCAGATCACTCGTTGCTGTTGTCAAGCTGCCCCAGCAGGTTGCCTCCGTGATAGACAGACAGACACGTAGGTAGACAGATATTCCATTTTATTAATGCACATGACTACCCCCTCTTAGATATTATACTTTTCACTGAATTTACCACAACATCATCTGGATGAGATCATTGTCAGTGTTTCCTCTTACAGGCCAAAGCTCCAAATTCAGTGGTGTTGGTGGTGGGAACACACCTTGATTTAATAGAAACGAAATTCCGCGTTGAGAGGATAGCAACTCTGAGGGCATATGTCTTGGCTCTCTGTCGGTCTCCCTCTGGATCCAGAGCAACTGGCTTCCCAGATATCACATTCAAGCACCTGCAGTAAGTACCTGTGCCTTTATGAAGCTCAGTCACTCTGTTTTGTGTCACTTTGAACAATTTTGTAATACTTGATCTCCTTGGCAACAGAAGGGATTTAAGGACTCATCAGCATTGCATTGCATCCATTATTGACTGAGAAAATATCAGAGAAGTTCAGTGTTGCTCAGGGGCTTGAGAGCTGGAAGGTCCAAAGTCATTGACCTTGGGCAGCCTGTTGTAGAGCTCTTGCTCCACTCGGATTTCTTTTCTCACCATTAAATGGTGCTACGGTTCATTAGTCACGAGCAGAGAAGGTGCAGATTGAGTAATTAATGCTGCAGAGCTTGGGAACGTGACTCTTACAAGGTTTCTTCAGGGGAGGCTGTGTGGGAACTTCTTGCTGCCTGACATGAGAACTTGGCTCACGTGGCAGTGTTGGCGGGGTAAGGAGTGGGTCAGCCCCATGAGCCCCTGGCAGTCCAGACCTGTGCCACCTGAGGTCTCCGGGTGTGCTCACGGAGGGGTGGTGCTCTCCTGAGGGTTGGTGTTGGCCAGGGCACCCAGTCTGATGCAGAACCCTCCCTTTGGTGGATGGCGAATGCCCCTGGGGAGAGGAAGCCTCAAAGGCTGGGGAGAAGCAGGGCCATGCAGCAGCCAGCACCACAGGGTCTGAAATGGCCAGTGCCTGGGGCCAGAGCAGGTGGGGGCTGGCAGGTGAAGAGGGACACCACAGTGTCCCCTGTGTTTTGCATCTGCTGCCTGGCAAAGGCTGGAGACATCCTGCAGTCTGTCCTGCTGACAGGGGCACTGTGTTGGGTCTCCCAGCTGGCTCTCTCCCCTAAGGAAGAGTACCAGGACCCGCTGCGAGGCCTCCTCAAACCTCTTTTCCATCACCACAGAGCATCCTAACATGATCTCAGTCATCCTTTCTCAAGGGGACTTTCTTTCACTCTGACACACATCCTGCACGTTCCCTTCACCTTCCTTTTCCTCTGTATTTCCCCCCAGCTGGAGCTGTGCCTGATTTTGTATCTCCTTCCCCCATGTCTCTCCTTCACACGCCATCACCCACCCTGGTGGGACTCTTGTGAGCAGCTGTAGGAGTGTGAGTTGAGAGCCTGGTGGGGGTGAGCCCAGAGTGCTTTTACCAGTGCTGGTCCTCCAGCATCACAGAGAGTGCACGTTTCCCAGTGCCACTGATGGCTGGAGTTTGAGTGCCTGTTGCAACAAGACAAGTGGTGATGGTTTTAAACTACAAGAGGGGAGATTCAGACTAGATAGAAGGAAGAAACTTCTTACTATCAGGGGGGTGAAACACTGGTCCAGGTTGCCCAGAGAGGTGGCTGATGCCCTATCCCTGCAAACGTTCCAGGTGAGGTTGTCCAGGGCTCTGAGCAACCTGCTTTAGCTGCAGATGTCCCTGCTCAGTGCACAAGGGATGGACTAGATGCCCTTCAAAGCTCCCTTCCAGCCCAAACCATTCTATGATTCAATGATAAAACCTAGTGCTTTAGAAAAGAATTTTCTTTCTGCCACAGGAACATGTGTAGGATCAGTTAGAAAGACCCTTTGTTGGGGAGAGTGGAAGAGAACTGTTCTTACTCAGCCCACAAAAAGGCCAAAAATAGTAGGAGCTGGAGGGAGCAGGTTTGTAGCTGTTAAGGAGATGATGAAGGCCAGCTTTTCAGATCTAAGCATCAATTCCCAGATCACAGGATCCAGCTGAGCAAAGGCCAGGGCGAGGGTGGGGAAAGGTGTCTGGTAGTCATCATCATGCCTCTTTGATCTGAGGTGGGGAGAGCTGGACTCGTCTCCAGCGACTGCCGGAGCATTTTCCTCCTTCCTGCAGTCCCTTCCAGGATGTGGACATCCCCTGAAGGGAAAAAGGCTGACGGCTTTGGTTGGAGTGCCAGGGCAGTCCCCAGAGGTCACAGTGCAGAGGGGACAGAAGAGCAGCACACAGTGATTGAAGCAGGCAGAGCAGAGCTTGGCCTTGATCTATCTTTTCCAGGCTTCTTCGTGTTTTTCTCCAAAGCTAAAACTGCTCGCTGACAGCCTTCCTCCCATTCAGCTGACACAGGAAATTTAAAGTCACTGATAAGAGAAAGTGAGCCTGGAAAGGAAGCCAGTGTGCTGATAAGGTTTGATAATCTTCACCCTTGCATGGCTTTTGCAGTGAGCTCTCCTGTAAGACTCTGGAAGGCCTCGATGGACTCCGCCAGCTGATTTTTCATGTCACTTGCAACATGAAGGACGTCGGCAGCTCAATTTGCTCACAGAAACTTGCAGGGAGATTGGTGAGAACTGTGCTTGTAGTGATGATCCTTACCAGAGCGGGGGCTTTTCTGGGGCTTCCCTTTGGACTGGGAGGTGAACTTCAGGAGTTAGTGTTGATGCAGGAGACGTGTGAAGTATGTAAATGGCTATTTGGCTTTGGGCAGAGACTAAGATTCCTGTGAAGGGGAGATGACTAAGCCAGTTCACCTCCAGCAGAGTGATTGCTGTCTGATCCTGCTGGTTTTCTCCTGTGCCTTGCAGATACCAAGAAGTTACCTTAGTCTTCAAGAAGCTGTCCTTGCAGAGCAGCATAGAAGAAGTCAGAATGATGATGTACAGTATTTAACAGACAGACAAATAGAACTGATGATTGAGCAAACGCCTGGAAATGATATCAAAGACTATGAAGACTTGCAAACTGGTAGGTCAGAGCAGACTAGTAATTACTTGGAAATCAGTGTGCGTGACCAATTGTAATATTCCATGAATAATAAAAATCGTGGGGGGAAGAAGAAAGCCCACTAGATAACTGCTGTGCAAAAATCCAGTTCCAGAGTGTTCTGCACCTGCGTAGGGGTCACTTGGGAAATTGCTAAGACCTAAAATTAGTTATGGGGCTTTGGGAAGAGGGATGGGAAGTTTCTAGGATGATCTGAATCGACTTTTTTCTTTTTTTGGTTTAACAAGCTTTGTCTGATTTTATTTCTGCTCTGTGAAGATTGAGGGTTGCCATAGTTTCAAGGCTGTCTTCTCTGTAGGGCCCCAGTGCTGTGATCTTTATGGAGGCCTTGCTCTGCAGGAGCCAAGGAGAACCCTTCCCTGCAAGGATGGCAGGAGGAGGGCAAAGTGGAGGTGTGGTGGGGACAGAAATACTGACTGTAAAGCAGTGAGATGTGGGTTGTACGAGTGCCAGATAGCAGCACTCCCCTGATAAACGTTGCTCTCTGGGCTTGGCTGTGTGCTGGCTATATCTGGTATGCATAAACTGCACAGACTGCCTCATAATCTTAGTCATCTGCACTGTGGTTTCCTCGTGCTGGTCTATTGCTAATCTACAATTCTTTGGGTTTTGCAGCGATTAATTTTCTCATAGAAACGGGTACACTACTGCACTTCCCAGACACAAGCCATGGCCTGAGAAACCTCTACTTCCTTGACCCTGTCTGGCTCTCAGAATGTCTACAGAGGATTTTCAACATCAAGAGCTCCAAGTCTGTAGCTAAGAATGGAGTCATCAGAGCAGAGGATCTCAGGATGCTGCTGGTTGGGACAGGCTTCACTGAGCAAACTGAAGAGCAGTACTTCCAGTTCTTAGCCAAGTTTGAAATTGCACTGCCTGTGGCCAATAACAGGTATGTTGATGGTTACGGAGGCTTAGCCAGGCTGGAGAAAAATGGCCATTTAATCAGTGGATATCACCAGGCTTTGGCACCAGGAGCAGTTGTCCTGACAAGGATCTTGCTGCGAGAAAATATTCGGGTGCGTTCACCAGCGTCATCCGGGCTGCGCTTCCTGGCAAGAGCATCCTCTGCTCCAAACAAGCCAGTTTGAAAACTTGCCAGAGCAGATCTTTGTCCACTCAGCAGATTGGGGCTGGTGATGGGCTCAGCCACCAGCACGGGGGGACAGGGACACCTCCAGGGACGTGGTGCTGAGCAGGTGGAAGCTGCTGAGCAGGAGGAAGCAGCGGGCGCTCGCCCGGCGCAGCTGCGGCTCGGGGAGGCTCTGGGGCTCCTGGCTGCCCTGCCTGAAATGGAGATGGGAGCAGTCATCTGTGCCCAGAGAAAAAGCCTCACTCCAGACTGTGGCAAAAAACTTTGGGGAATCAATCATTATGTCAGCCCTGAAAGCAGTAGTATTTGATTTCTAGTGAAATCGGGGAAGTGCGGCTTCAGCAGCGGCGTGATTTTCTTGGGTTTTAGCCTCAATAGGTGTTGATCAATAGTTTTCCTAGAAAAGGTCCAGGAAACCTCATTCTCTTTAAATGTTAATGAGTCCTCCTCCCCTCTGCCCCCCATCCCTTTTCCACCGGGCAGCGTTCCCTGCTATTTTTCTCTCTCCCATCTGCTTGGCGACAGCCTGTTGTTGCCTCACGGGTGAAACCCTCGTTGTGTTGCACTTCTGATGTGGCATTTGCATTTCACTTCCTTGCCCTTCCAGGACAGCAGGGCTGCATTGCCCTGAGCCTCTCGGGAGCTCTGAATGCCAGCACAAGTGCAGCATTCTCTCTGCTGTCATTATGCCTGTCACTTATCCAGTCCCGGATGCCAACAAATTTTCTCAGGCTTAACACAGATAAAGCAGCAATGTTTCTGCTTAGTCCAAAATGCCTTTTGGACTCCTTGTCACTATCTGCCATTTTTCTCCAAGGCAATTACATTGTCTGTGCCTCGGGAACAAGGAAACTGCTTTTTCATAGCCTGGCCAATCTTTTTTAGAGCGATCCAAGCCACATTAGCAGAATATTCTTCCCACTGATGGACTGTAGCTATAGCAGGTTGGATTAATTTAATGTACTAGCCAGACACAGAGCAGTTATTTGTTACTGCGCTTATGCAATTATTGTCTAGATTGCCAGATAGAGTTTCTGTGCAGTCAGTAGAGAAAGCAGCTGCCAGTTTCTGTTCTGAAAGGGTGGATGGGGGCATGTTTCACATATTTTCACAATTTGCATTGGCTGTTGTTCAAGAGCATCGAATCACCATCTGTATTATAATCCACTATATAGTTGTGGTCCAGAAGGGCCCCGCTGGCCCTCCTATACTCCTAGACCCTTTCTTGGGTGTGCTGAGGAAAATTTATTGTCTGTCATGAGATGCTTCCACTATCCTTTTAGAGCAAGAACTTTTAGTTCGATGTACTCCACTTCTCTGCTTAAGATGTATGTAATTTTAGCTTTGTTCTGCTTGTTAAAATAGGGTTTAAAGTATGACCGTTCTCCTTGTAATTTATAAGCAAAGAGAAATTTTTACCAATTTTACATGCCAAAGATGTTTCATGGAACACATAATTTGATCATGTAAAATGTCATCAGATGTTACAGACTGTGACATATGGAGAGAGCTATTGTCTAGTGATGGCTGGTTTTTCAGAGCTGACAGCTCAGGTTTTACAGAACACTGCAGCTGCTAGAAGGAAAACGTGATAGGCTTAAAGCACTGGATTTGGACCCAGCATTAGTTTTACTTCTGTGCCTAGTCCCTGCCACTGTTATTTTGGTCAAGGCCCTTGGCCATTTGCCTCATTGCTGTCGTTATGCCCATCAGTGATGAGCCCCAGATGCTGACACGTTTTCTCAGGCTCCACACTGATAAAACAGCAGTTTTGCTGCTTATAAGCAAATAAGATTTTTGATGCTATGGGCAACTTGGAATGCATTTGGTCCAGCAGAGTATCACTGTCAAGAGATTTATTGGCAAGTATTGAAAGTCATAAACTCATAGTTTTCAAAACAGTTCTAGCCTTCCAGAAGGCTTTAGCTTCCCAAATACTGAAGATTAGGACAAATGAATATTCTTTGCTTACTGGGAGATCACAACGTTTTCGAAGAATTTTCGGGTCCTCTAAACCAGAGTAGCTCTGTTAGTTCTGACAGGTCAGACTCAGCTAGCACTGAGTCCTCCACACCTGGCAAAGAACCTGACAACCCGATTGCAGGAGGAGGCTGAGCAAGACAAGTGCTGTCTGTTGGCATCAGCCTGGCAGACTCCCTAAGGAGTTCATCATGAATGTGGTAGGGAGCCCACAGGCTGCACTGTGGTGCAGCAGGAAACCCTGTCATGCTGACCCATAAGATGCTGCCATTCTGGGACTGGGGTGAGAGCCAAAGCAGTCCAGTCCCTGTGCCTCGTTGCCACCTCCCACAACACCTCCTCTCCCCACCTTCTGGGCTTACAGAAACTGAGCTACTGTAGGTTGGTTTTGCATTTATCTTCTGCTCCACATAGGAGCACAGCTGTAGTTCTCTGCTTACTACTATGGCAGGGTTGTAAAGATACCAAAAAACAAGTCCCAGCATCGCAGCTGTTCTAATGACTCTTACATTTTAATACATTTAATTTGTGATTACACAAATGTCCTGCTCATTACATCAGTTTTCGCCCTGTCCAATAGCCCTGGCTGAATTATGTAATGTCTGTTTTGCCTCTGTTTGCTTCCATAGTGTAAATGAATTTCTCCATGTATTGCTGCAGTGCCTTTAGTCTAAAAGCTTTTTTTATATGCAGTAGGCTGTGCCATTAAAAATCTCTTTGGAGACTGAATTGCCTTATTATCCAGTAACAATGAACTCACTGTTACAAGCTGTGGCTAAAAGCTGAGCTGTTGAATTTGATGTGTTTCAGCTACCTCCTCCCTCATCTGCTTCCTACCAAGCCAGCTTTAGATATCCATGGACTCTGCCACCAGACCTCAAACATGGTCCAAAGGGTCTTCAAGATGAGCTTTGTCCCAGTTGGCTTTTGGCAGAGATTCATAGCCCGAATGTTAATTAGCCTGGCAGAGATGGACCTCCAGGTAGGTTACTGTATCTCTGGAAGCAAAAGAAGACAGCTAAAGTTGTTGTTCAGTTTAAGTGTGAGCGAGTGTCTCTTCACATCCTTTGCTTCAATCACAGACTCCAATAA
>NW_008612964.1:0-18446 GCF_000691845.1 Merops nubicus | reverse complement strand
GAAAGATGAGACTCTGCAATCAAAATCTAATTCTGTTGTCACGGGAGCTGTTATTTAAAACAAGAAACTGGCACTGGGAAAGAAAGCCTGTGTTCTCCAGAGCCTCCTTATAACGTGATCCCCTGGAAGATCTCAGTACCTCCAGCATCTCCCAGTTACAAGTAATTGGAGTTCTGCCTGCAGTTGTTGTCCACGACCATTCCACTGAGCCAGACTCTGCTCTCATCATTTGCCAGTGATCTGGAATAGTTCCACCAGAGTCAGCTATCTGAATCTATATGGGTTTAAATGAGAAGAAAATTACAGGACTGTTGCCTTAATGGGATAATGAGTGCAAGCAGACACCCTATTAATGCATATCATTAAAGCAGTGTTTGCAAGGTTCTGACAGCTAAGTGAATTTTGATGTTGTTACAGACAGATTTTTGCAGCCACTTATATCTGAAAACATAGCTCTGCTGGAAACTGTAGTCAATACCTGCAAAGCATTTTTAATACTACTGTAGTATCTTCTTAATGGGTCTCCATTTAAACTGTGTTCTGTCGTTGGGGTACAGAACATGGAAAACATGACACCTGTTTTTGGAAGGTCCTCTGTGTTCCAGGCTTCTCAAACCGTGTAATAACTTTACCTGTTTTAATGGGCTGTCTTGGCAAGCCCTTGCTTGCATCCTCACGGGCACTACATAACCCTGGAGTGCCTTTCTAGGGTCCTCAGCCAGTCCTCACTGAAGGATCCCAGGTGTCTAACGTGTCTGCAGACAGCTAAGTGTTAGAGCAGTGAGTACAGAGGAGTTCTGCAGATTAAGTCTTTCACTTTAAAACAAAAATACATCTTGCTCTGAGTGCTGGTTTGAAGTGTCTTGGAGAAAAGCCATCTTCCTCCCACTGAAGCAGGTGGAAAAGTTAACTCTCTGCATTGAGGACAGACTTAATCATTCACTAGAACATTTAGCTCCTCTGTAGGTTTATGAGACTTCTGCAAGTGCAGAATTCATATAACGAATGTCACAGTTATGGAAGTCATTTTGCTCACTGATATGAAATTGTTCTTTCTTCAATGGCATGAAAAATATTTCCTTTGCTGCAAAACCAACTTTTACTGTGTGTATTTTCATTCCATCACAAATATTTTTTATGAGCACAAGTCGCTCTTTAATAGAAAAATTATAATAGCACCTGTGAAGGCCAAAAAAAAGAAGTCACCTTATTGCTCCATTCAAACAACACCCTTGGGAGATATTTTGATAACTTAATTATTTTCCTGCTTTTCTGCTTGTTTCAGCTTTTTGAAAACAAGAAGAACACCAAGACGAGAAACAAAAAGGTGACCATCTACAGCTTCACAGGCACCCAAAGGAACCGCTGCAGCACGTTCCGAGTCAAAAGGACTCACACTGTTTACTGGCAGGAAGGTCTGTTCGTTACCTTTGATGGAGGCTATCTTAGGTAATTTGTGTTCATCATGCAGCATGCGTGACAGGGGACTAATAGAGTGTATGAAACTCATCATCTGAATGGAGATGAATGGGCCTGACTCAAGCTCTGTGCTCACTCATCGGGAGAAGAGGAGGCTCTTCTAATAGACATAACTCATCTGGTAACAACTGGTGACAAAAATGATGAATGACTGATTGTTTGGCAGCTTTGAATATATCAACCTTATGTGTTGTTGCAGCCACAAATTTAGAGAGGCCTGAAACACAAAGTGATATTCAGAGCAGAACTCTTTGCCAGCACAAAATCACGCATTTGCACACGCAGAGATTTCCCTACGTCAGTGAGTTTTCCACTGAATCCTAAAACTTCACCACTCTGTGGCAGTAACCCTGATCAACAAAGGTGCTCCTGTGCTGTCAGACAAAGGGACTAGGGACAACTGGTCTGAGCTGGCCAAGGCAGGGTGTCTGCTGGCTGCAGGCCTGGAGAAAACCTGCTCTCCATGCTCTTTGATAAGTGCAGGGAGTAGGCAGCCACTTAAGACTTTCATCTTTGTCGTGCGTCTGCAGATGCATTTGCTCTTCCAGTCCCTGGCAAGACAGGGAGGAACCATTGGTGCTGTTGTGTGGTTGGAGAGCAGAAGGGCACAGTGACTTTCCTGAGGTCATCTAGGCCATCTGTGGCTGAATAGAGACTTGGACCCACGCGTTGCAAATCACAGGCTGCAATCCTTTATTCTGGGCCGTGGTGGTGGCCACACTCTCACCTCCCCGTGTGCTTCAGGGAGGTACACAATGCAGCTCTTTGTGTCAAAGCTTTTTTTGGTTTTTGTTTGGTAGGAGTTGCACAAAAATAATGTCTATAAACATGTTTGAAGAGTTTTTGGAAGTTCTATTATTGTTGTTATGCCACTGGAGTTTTATTACTGATCTTTAAAACTCCTAAACCTACATTATTCTCTGTGGGGTATTTCTGTCAAAACTCTCCATCATACTCAGTTTACTCAGGCCAGAGTTTTCTCTGAGTCTGACCTTCTGTAGCATTTACTCATCACAAGCAACCAACATTTCTGTGCAGGAATTCTCATTTGCAGACCAGACTGAATTGAACATTATCCTCAAAGCTAGATTGCTTTCTGTTTTGATTACTCATGAACTACTTGTTTTTATGTAACTCAGGTTTCCTGTGAGAAAGGGAGTTTGTTGACACTGATCCCTCACAAAAGCTTCATGTGGCTATCTTCTGGCTTTCTTACACAGTGTGGAGTCTTCTGATGTGAACTGGAAAAAGAAAAAAAGTGGTGGAATTAAAATCATTTGCCAGTCAGAAGTGAGAGACTTTTCAGCAATGGCGTTCATCACAGATCATGTCAACTCTTTGATAGACCAGTGGTTTCCTGGTAAGACAGCTGCTGTAATTTCCTCTGCAGTGTTATGTCTTTTTAACAGCAGGTTCTTTGACAGAGCTCTCAAGGTGCACAATGTGGTGTGTTAATTGAAGACCCCTCGGGCTCTGAGAGTCTGAAGTTAATAAAGTTTGAGAAAAGCTGATAACCTGCAGACAGATCAAGATTATTTGCCAGCACACCTTGGTCTAGACGTTGTGTCTTTCAGTCCATCAGTCACATCAAGCACAGGTGAAACACAGCAGTTCAAACAGCACCTGCATCTGTAGGAGTTCAGGAGACTCTTCCAGTGCTCATAGCAGGGACAGGATTTGGCCCAAACTCTTTGACACTGTCCCTTGATGGCAGGACTCATTTTGGCAGCAGCTGGGCTCAGCATTTGCCCACCATTCCTAACGCCCTGTAATTTATAAGATTGTGATGCAAGAGGCATGAGTGAATATGATACCAAGGACTCTGTGCCAAGGTAACTTCCTTGACTCCAGCAGTTGTTTTTCCTCTGATCAGCACAGATCCTGCTGCTACCCAGCGGGCTGTTTGCAACTCCAATACACTTTGTTTCAAACCAAAACAGAATCTGAAGTGTTCTTTGTCGTCCCACACTGGTCTAGAAAGCAGTGCCAAAATCTCTTAATTGGAGGCTCTCTGGAGGAAATAGTTGCGCTCTCTCACATATTCAAGTTCTGCATGTTATGAAGATAAAAGAAGATTTTATTTGCCTTTGGATTAAAATGATGATAATGTTAATCACTGAAGCTTGAGAAGAGTCATGGCTTCAAAGGCAATAGCCTGTATATACCCTGCCTAATTGTCAGCATTTTATGGAGCCTGTCACCACAAAACCCCTCTGTAGTCAGTGGGAGAAGTGTGAACTTCCCAAAAGTTTAGTCTTGGTGGAATCCACATTTCACATTTTAGTCCAGAATCTATTTCCTTTGCAAGCCTGTGTGTTACCTGTGACCAGAGTAGCAGTGGAGTTGTGTGAACAGTCCTGTCTCCTCAGTCCTGTCCCTGCTACCTGTGTGCACTTTGCAAAAAGCCCTTTTCTTATGCCAGTCCAGACACATCTGTGAAGTGCTGCTTTCAGCAGTGTGCCCATTCTCAGCCAGTGGGTCTGAGCAGTGGCTGTAGACATTTGAATGCACTAGGAGCTGTTGTTCTTTCTCAGTTTGTGTGGGTTATGTTGTTCTCTCTTTGCTTGCTTGCTCTGAAGCCCTGACAGCCACGGAGAGCGACGGCACGTTGCTGATGGAGCAGTATGTGCCCTGCCACATCTGTGCAGCCTCCAGGGCGGAGGGGAACGCCTGTGGTGAGAAGGCAGAGGACGTGCAGTACTTCAACATGGAGGACTGTGTCCTCACTGCCATTGAACTGGACTACATCACCTGTCCTAACCACCCTGACATCCCCGTTTCTCTCCAAGAGCTGGTCCCAGAGCTTTTCATGACTGATTTTCCTGCCAGGTAACGTTCTTTGTTAGCCTTTGGTTAAGTTGCAGTCTACCCATGTAATTTGGTTGGGTTTTTTTTCTAAGGCATCTCTGCTAGAGGAACATATTGACCACAGGAAACAAATTCATCTGCTCTCAATCCCTGCTTTGACCATTCATCCTAAATTGCCCTACTGGTGGTCAACACACTTGCTTAGACAATCACTCCCATCACTTCAGGGGTCCTTTGAGATCACTGTGGTGCAGTGTGAAAGTCCCTCTTAAAAGCTGCTGGTATCCTGCATTGCCCAGTAGTCTGGCCAGAGCTTTCTGTAGCTGGAGCCTTTCTGGGATCCCAGAAAGGGGATTTTAATATGGCAAAAGCAAAAGGAAGTGCTGCTGCATCACAAGGTTGGCACAGAAACTGCTGTTAGTTGTGAAGAGACTGTAGGTGAGTAAATTTGTATAGACACCACCAGAGAATTCACATGGAGTCGAGGCTCCTGCTCGGCTGAGGGCTGCTGGATGTGCTGTAGTAGCGTGGCAGTCCTGAACAGCTGAAACAGCTCTTCCCTACCCAGAGCAGCTCTGCCAAACCTTTAAGCAGCTTAACTGCATTCCCAGATGGGTTCAGTCTTATACGCCTTATTACTTGTAGTGTAGAGCAAGAGAGCTCCTGAGAGCAGGCAGGACAGGAGACCCATGTCGCCTTGGGCTCACACTCTCTTAGACCTTTCTGTGCCCAATGCAGAGCCATGACACCTCTAGACCAAACTGTGTCCTGTTGGCTGCTGTTGGAGCTTTCTCTGCACTGGCCTCTCTTCCTCTCTTAGGGGTCATTTTTCTGGGCAGACACCCCACTGGCTCCTCACGACAGCCCTCCTTGTGGTGCTATCTCCTAGAGATTTATTTGACGGGTGCGAGGCGAGTGGAGATGTTTGAAGTGTGAACAGCTGTAGAAGTAGTCTCTGGAAGAGAGGGGAAGTGATGAATTGCAGCCTGGGAACAGTAAGCTGATTTGAATAATCAGGTTTCAGAGTCTGGGGCTGTTCATAAACATCCTGTCTTGCCTCAGTGGAGAAAAGAGGAACAGGAGGTAGATGAAGAAAAAAAAATCGTTAATATAGATAAATGGTACAAATACCTGTACCTGTGTCATCTGCTTGGAAAAGGAGATTATGTGCTTTCCAGATATGTTTGATTCTTGTGGGATAAATCAGTAAAAAGCCTTTTTTGCTTATTTGTCCAAGTTACTTTTTTCTGTGAGACATCTGTTGGACAGCCTGAGCCAGCGTAGAGTACATGGAGATGACCAAGGCAGTTTAGGTGATCCAGTCCTCTCAGTAGATAAGACAAGAACCTATTAAGGATTAGTGGAAATGGAAAGCACATTAAAAACATGAATTTACAATATCTTTGAAACTTTTAATTAAAAAGCCCCGATCTCTTTTTGGCAGACTGTTCCTGGAAAATAGCAAACTGGAATGGAGTGAAAATGAAAACAACGTTCTTGGCCAGGGTGGAAGTGGGACCGTTATATATCGGGCACGATACCAAGGAAAACCAGTGGCTGTGAAGAGATTTCAGATTAAAAAATGCATGGGTTCTCCCACTTCAGCTGCAGGTACAGTGCACACAACTGGTGTCAAGAATGGGCTCTTGCAGCCTGTGATCCCGAGCTGGGACCAAAGAGCCTTTGCTCTCCCAAGTGCTGGCAGCACCTCTTCAAATATAGAGGTTTCTATCAGCTTTGGCGTATGTATTGCAAAACTGATGTGTTTCCATGGAGGAGGATTCATCTTAAAGTGTCCTTCACGAAGGTACTTGTAGTGATGGAGGTCATTGACACTGCTGGAAGCTTCTCTCCTGCAGGTCAGGGGTGGACTCATAGGGTATTAAGGCAGAAGACAGATTAGGATGGGAGGCAAGGTTTCATCTCCTGATCCCAAGCTGTTTGGCAATGAGAAGTGTGGATTTGTGTGGATTTACACTAAGGACTTGTTGGTCTCCACCCTTGAATAAGTCTTTTACTCCATCTGTGCCAGCAGCTACAGAAAGCAAACTGGAAATCCTCCTCAGCCTGCCAGCTCCTGCAGGCAGGGACAGGCACTCGTCCTGCACAGGCTGCCTGTTGAGCCCAGGTTTCCAGCAGAGCCTCAGTCCATGGGGAAGAGAAAGGAGAAAGTACCTTGCTTCCCTCAATTTTCTTTTTTTTGTTTTTTTTTGTCTGGGAAGGATGCAGTGAACTCCCCTGAGTTGTGAAGGGGAGGCCAGCTGATGTCCCACTGACAAATAACCTTTGGAAAGACCCAACCTGACTGATCAGCCTGTGCTGTCCCTTTGCAGAAGAACAATTATTGTGAAGGGCTCTTCTTCTGTCAGGGCAACTGGAAAAGGGTAGGGAAGACTCCTTCCACCAAAGAGTCTGCAGTGTGACATCTACACCCAGGTAGTTTCTGCTTTAAAAAGCACAGCATGAGTTTTCCAAATCATCCAAGTGACACAGAACAATGTGTGCCAGATACACTTGAGGTTGGTGTTCAAGGGAGCATTTCACAGAATTGGAGAATGGCAGGGGTTGGAAGGGACCACTGGAGATGATCTTGTCCAGCCCCCCTGCTCCAGCAGGTCACCCACAGCAGGGTGCCCAGGATCACATCCAGGCAGGTTTGGAATCTGTCCAGAGAAGGAGACTCCACAACCTCTCTGGGCAGCCTGCTCCAGGGCTCTGGCAGCCTCAGAGCAAAGAATTTTTTCCACCTGTTCAGATGGAACCTCCTGGGTTCCATTTTATTCCTGTTGCCCCTTGTCCTGACACTGGCCACCACTGAGAAGAGTCTGGCCACATCCTTTTGACCCCCACCCTTTAGATATGGATCAGCACTGATTAGATCCCCTCTGAGTCTTCTCCAGGCTGAACAGCCCCAGGGCTCTCAGCCTTTCCTGGACACAGAGATGCTCCAGGCCCCTCTGCATCTTCAGAGCCTCCACTGGACTCTCTCCAGTAGTTCCTTGTCTCTATTGACCTGGGGAGCTCAGAACTGTTACCCAGTACTCCAGATGTGGCCTCACCAGGGCAGAGTATAGGGGGAGGAGAACCTCCCTCGACCTGCTGGCCACACCTAATGCCCCCCAGTGCAGAAGCTCTTGCTTCCTGAGGCACCCATGTATATCCTGCTCACAGCCAATGTCTTAGTGGCTTGTGCGTCAACACAAGGATGCAACTTGAAGCCTTGTTATTGGCGTAACCCCACAAGCCACCTTCCTCCTGCAGCATTTGCTCAGTGACTAGCACTTTCCAGAGAGCCTGTGACTTGGTTTCTCAGCTGGGGAGTAAGAAGGTGGTTGTGTCTTGCCAGATACCATGCTGAAGCACCTGAGAGCCATGGATGCCATGAAGAACTTCTCGGAGTTCCGGCAGGAGGCCAGCATGCTCCACTCCCTGCAGCACCCCTGCATCGTCTCCCTCATTGGCATCAGCATCCACCCCCTCTGCTTTGCCCTCGAGCTGGCCCCTCTGGGCAGCCTCACCACTGTCTTGTCTGAAAACTCCAAAGGTAAAACCCAGGTCTCCCTCCTGGGAGAGCTCACTCTGAGTCACAGCAGTGACAAATGGTCAACAACCTTTAAATTACTGCTTGATTTACTGCAGGGGACTTTTTTTCCAGACTGGGGGAAGTGGGAGGGATGGTATTGCTCTTAAACTGTGCCTTTGGGAACCTAGTAAAAATTGATGCTCAGGATTTTTAAAACTACTTTGGAAACCTGGATTTTCAATTTCTTTGCAAATTAAGAAGTGTGTCTCATTTCAGTGCTGCATGAGCTATGCTGTCTTCCCCTACAGATGGGTGTGTGGCACTAAATTCTCTCATAATTATCTGTATTTCTGGCACTGTCAAATGAATGACACTAATTCCAAGATAGGTTGAGGCCATCTGACCCTCTTGGCACCTTGGCTTTGTGTCAGCTTTCAGTCAAACAGCAATTTCCACTGGAAGATTTAGGGGTCTAGAAGCGAAAGGGTTTAAAGAGAGAATGTAATAGAACTGTCAGCCGTGTACAGTAACACAAACAGTGTCATTTCAAATCGTGGCATTGAGTGATGTTTTAAAAGGCTGATAGTTATTGCTCTGGAGCTTAAAAGAGATAGGGGGGGGGGGGGAAAAAGCCCCAAACAGTTATTGCAATTAATATAAAAGAAGGAGGGGGGGGGGGGTAAAAAGCCCCAAACAGTTATTGCAATTACAGGAACTGAAGACAGGCTGTTCCTTTGTGCCAGGGTCTTCCTTTGTGCCGCTGGGACACATGCTGACACACAAAATAGCCTATCAGATAGTCACGGGCCTGGCCTACCTGCACAAGAAGAACATCATCTTCTGTGACCTGAAGTCAGACAACATCCTGGTGTGGTCCCTGGATGTCAAGGAGCACGTCAACATCAAGCTCTCCGACTACGGCATCTCCCGGCAGTCCTTCCACGAAGGGGCGCTGGGGGTGGAGGGCACCCCGGGCTACCAGGCCCCCGAGATCCGCCCCCGCATCGTCTACGATGAGAAGGTAACTGGGGGGGGCTGGGGCAGGGCCCCCACGGGGCACACAGCCTCAGGCCTGGGGCTGAACGCCCTCACACACACCTGGAGTCCTGGGCTCGGCTTTGGGACACTGAGGGGCTGGAGCGTGGCCAGAGAAGGGCAGTGAAGCTGGGGAAGGGTCTGGAGCACAAGTGTGGTGAGGAGCAGCTGAGGGAGCTGGGGGTGCTGAGCCTGGAGCAAAGGAGGCTCAGGGGAGACCTTCTGGCTCTCCACAGCTCCCTGACAGGAGGCTGGAGCCAGGTGGGGATCAGGCTCTTCTTCCAAGGAACAAGTGATAAGGCAAGAAGAAACAGCCTCAAGTTGCCCCAGGGGAGGTTTAGGTTGGACATGAGGGAAAATTTCTTCTCCAAAAGGATTGTCAAGCCCTAAACCAGACTGCCCAGGGCAGTGGTGGAGTCCCCACCCCTGGAGGGGTTTCCAAGCCGTGGAGATGTGGTGCTGAGGGACATGGGTCAGTGGGGACCTGGCAGTGCTGGGGGAATGGTTGGACTTAATGATCTGAAAGGTCTCATCCAACCAAAATGATTCAGTGATTCTCTTCTATGTGTGCAGCACAAGCTTTCCCCTCACAGCCTTCCTTCCTGCCCTTTCCATCCTCCAAGGGAGATTTTCCCTATTTTTTTCCCTTCCTGGCCCTAGGTTGACATGTTCTCATATGGGATGGTCCTGTACGAGCTGCTGTCTGGTCAGAGGCCTGTGCTGGGACAGCACCAGCTCCAGATTGCCAAGAAGCTGTCTAAAGGGATCCGTCCTGTCCTTGGGCAGCCAGAAGAGGTGCAGCTGTATAGGATGCAGGCACTCATGATGGAGTGTTGGGACACTAAGCCAGAAAAGGTACAAGACAACCCTCGTGACCAGTGTTTTCTGATTGTGTAGCTACAGGGATCTGCCAGCCCTCTTCGTGCAGCAGAGCTGGGCTTGCTCGTGGTACAGAACAGCTCAGAATAGCTCAGTTGCCCATTTATCCCTCCTGCTGATATGGCCCAGAACTTCTATTGACTGAAACGAGAGTTTTATGAATGAAACTGTGGCAGATGGGTGGCCTTAGTCATCTGCAGTGACACGAAGGTCTCTTGATGTCAATGGCAGTTAAGCTATTGATTTCACCAGGGCAAGACATTACCTGTAATTTCTAGAAGCAGCTACAGTATCATGCTGTGAGTGGAACTACAAAGACTTCAAAACCCCCCAGATTATAAAAGGCAGCATGAGGGAGAAAAGGGTTCAAAGTACACCAAAGGATTATGCTGCATTACGTGTTTTATTAATTACAAGTTGGTGTTTTAGAGCTGCTGTCCTTCAAATAAAGGTCAGCTTGACTCACAAACAGCTAGACGCCGTCACAACAGTGGGTCAGCTTCCAAAACTCCTGAACCTGAAGAACTTAATGGAGAAGCACAGACCAAACCATGGAAGTACAGGAGAGGTTTGGCTTCAGTGTCTGGGGTATGGAGGATGCTAAGAGCCCATCAGGTGGGATTTATAAGGAGAATTTGGTAGGTTTGAGAAAACAGCAGAAGCATTTATTAAAGAAGTCCTCTTGGCTTTCTAGCTTGAAAAAATGATGATTATAATTCTGTCATCTGGAGCTCCAGCTGGCTTGTGTGACATGTCTTTCTCTTTTCCTTTGCCCACAGCGTCCACTGGCCAATTCTGTGGTAGGACAGATGAAAGATCCTACCTTTGCAACGTTCATGTACCTGCTGTCCTGTGGGAAACAGTCTTCCTTCTTCTGCTCCCAAGGACAGGAGTACACAGTGGTGTTCTGGGATGGGAAGGAAGACACCAGGTGAGATCATGGGAGTAATTTCTTTCTTTTGTTCTTTACTTTCACATAAAAATCCTTCAGCACTTTCACTTACGCCTCTGGGAGGGAGGTAAAGAAGGTGGAAGTGAAATTGGGTGAATGCCAAGGATACGGTGAACACTGTTTTCCCAAACTCTTTTAATTGGGAACAGTGGTTGCTTTATAAAAGATATTTAATGAGCTTAACTCTGCTTCAGTTAATATGAGGAGAAGATTAGGGCAGTGCAATGATTCATACACACAGGATGAAGCATTTGCACATGAGAACAGACGTGTTCTGCCTCTCCTAATGAGGCCATTTAACACTAAACCTTTCCTAATTGAGACTGCAGTTCCATCTCTGTTCTCCAAAGCAATTAAGCACATGCTTAAATCCTATTGAAATCATCAGGAGTTAACCACATGCCTGAAGCTGTGTGTGCATCCAAGTGTACCCTGCCAGTAAAATGTGTGCTGTGCTGAACAGGCATGGGCTCTTTTTTATTTTATTAAATTGTGACTGAGTTGATGGCATTTTGCTCAGTCACATATGACCTATAGCTAGTTAGGTTTATTTTTATGGATGGTACTGATTTTTATAGCCCAGATCTTATTTGGAAACATCCACACACTAATCTGAATTTTATATTAATGTGTTCATTATTTGCAAGCATTAACCTAATGGGAGAGGGACGTGATTTGTTCATGAGTGATTTGCTTTGCTATTTGTGGTGCCTGGTCAGTCCTTCAGCAGAGACAGCACAACTATTCCTGCTAAAACTAGTGAAACACGTGGGACTCACAGATGTAATTTGAATACATGGATGTTGTCCAAATATTCACAGCAATATATCTCAGTGAATCTGCTTCCTGACTGGACAAACCACTTGCTGGAGACTGCTGAATAACAAATTATTTATATGTGACAGATTTCAGGACATGTAATTGCTTGTGTCACAGTTGGTAAAACATCTGGGGTTCACAGATGTGGTTGTGAATATCCAGTTATTGTTCAAACACCCAAACCTGACACACTTCCCTAAACAAACAAAATCCTTTTAGATACAAAAACACTAATTAGCCATATTTACAAACGGTTTTATCAAGTTCTGGTCTTTGCTCTTATTTGGAAGAATCATGCTCTTCTGTTTATGTACTAGAATAAGTAATGAAGCCAGATAATATTGAGGCAGTGAACTTGGAGAAGGAGCACACATTCTCTTGAGAACCTAATGGCAAGATGGGCTAAGACCTCCCAGCTGTTAATTATTGCAGTTCAGCTGGAGCCCTTTGTCCCATAGCTGGCTTAGGGGACCAGACCATTTCCTAATCCATTTCCATGCAGTCAAGCAGCCGAGTTTAAATCTTCACAGAAGCAGTTGCATATCTGCCTTTTGAGGAGGAGCCATGGCACATCTGTCTCTCCCTTTCCAAAGACCACTTGGAGGGGTGTAGATCCTTGCAGCATTGTCCCCATCTGGATAAGCACGTTGTGGCTTGGCCAAAAGTGCTGAGCCCTGTCCAGCAGCAGTGTGCAGGCTGAATGCCAGCTCTAGGAAGTTGTGATTTGCTCCTTGCAGAAACTACACGGTGGTGAATCCAGAGAAAGGAGTCATAGAAGTGGAGAGGATGAGCTGCCCAGGAATGAAGCTGTGCTGCCAACTAAAATTTCAGAATGCCCTCTGGGCTGCCACCGAGGTGAGTGTCACCTGCACTCCAGTGCCCTGCTCTGAGGGGCCTCGTTAGGAGAGACACAAATGAAGAGAAAGAGGCTATTAAATTAGTAAAGCTGAGAGTGTTGGAGACAATGGGTGTCTCGGGTGAGCAGCATGACTTTGCAGCTGCTGTCTCTGGGTGTATTGTTTCTACATGTTACCTAGCTGATACCTAGATCCAAATTGTGCCTCCTGCTCTTCAAAGCCACCGTGGGAACCTTGGCTTTCCAAGGTGAAACTCTCCAGATTTTAGCCTATCTGCACCCAGGCTTTCATCTGGGAAATGTCCTTATCTGTCAGCGATAAAGGGAAGCAGTGAAAGAAACCATGCATTTAAGGGTGGGGTTTTAAAAGAGGCCCGAGGGACTTGAAAGTTGGTGGGAAATGGGTACCCAAGTTCTGTGTTCACCATGGAAAACTGCAGCTAAAAAGATAAAGAGAATGAGAGAGAATGGCTGATTTATCCCTGAGCCCCTCTCCACCCAGCAGAAAGGGCTGCCTTAAGTCTCACCCTGTTCTGACACAATCATTTAACACAAACCAAACCAGAAAGAGCTAAAACAAACTGAAATGTTCCTGAAGTTCAGTGTTTCAGAGTGGGGAAAAAAGGCCACACTTGCTCAATAAATAATATGTGTTGCTTAATTCACTCTTGACCTAGCATGGGTGTTGGAACTGAGTAAGAGCATAGATTTCCCCCTCCCCCCCCCAGGAAAATAAGGTATTTAGGCTTTCTGTTCTCAAATTGAGCTAAAATTCAAATATTCCTATTTTTTCATAACCAGAAATATAGAAAAAAATCGCAGGTCAGAAATCTTAGTGTTTTATAGCCATCTTTTTGGTCAAAATTAAATGTGTTGCTGTTCCTCAGACTGAGTGCTCTGTGTCAGATTCATGGGTTGTAAAGCAGGTGTAATTCCACATACAAAGTAATAGTAGCTGTCCTTGAATTGACAGATGAATGCCAAATTACATACAACATGTTTCCATTGTCCTGGCACACTTGGGAGTTGTGCAAAGTCAAAGTTGTCAGATGCTACTTTTAGGTGTGCTGCTAAAAACACCTGTAGTGGTGCTTTTGGTGGCTTTTGGATAGTGTATGTATTGCCCATTCTGGGGAAGGCAGTACCTGCTTTCTACCCACAGACAGGGCAGGTGCTCTCCAGGGAAAAAAACAAAAATAAATCCAGGCTTTGGATATGGGAAAATGCAACTAAAAACTGGTTTTGGAACCAGTTTGATCTTGTTCAGGAATCGAAATATGAAAAGCACAGAAGATGATTGAAATTCATAGAATTTTATGTGCTCTTTCACAGGACCAGAAGATTTCTGTGTATGGTTTGCAGGGCATGTGTCCTCTAAAGACTCCACAGAAGGGTTTAGACACTCCTGCTACTGTGAGCTGCTTTCTAGTAATGCCTGTTGTCAAAAAGGTAAGGAGGAACCTGAAGGAGAAGGGGCGTTAGTGAGACTAAGCCATCTGCTGCCAGGCCAAGCTGCCAGAGCTTGCTTGGCTTGTCACTAGCTGGTGTTGAAGGCCTTTGCCATGCCCAGGAACATTTTGGCAGTGCAAGGAGAAGGTTTCCAGGTCTTTGTGCCTCTGCCAGAAGATAGAGGTGTGGGCAAGAACCTGAATTGGGGGAGACTAAAGCTGCCGTTTCCAAGCCTGCTGGGAAAAGAGTCAAAATAGATCAAATTCCTCTGCAAGGAAGTTTTCCAGCTGTGTTTCCACATCACTGAGACAGGGTTTAAGCTGATCAAGCAAAGCAGAGGGGACACGAAACAATAATTAGAGATTTGTTAGCTGCTAATGCAGGGCTTGGGCATATCCTAGCTCTCGGAGCCGCTCTTTTCCTGGTGTGTGCACACGCTGTCATTAGCCTGCACAATCATCTTTAAACATTATCTAGGCTCAGCCACACTACTTTGTTGGTTTTGAATGAGAACACTTCAATAATACAGCTCTTATGGGTAATACTCTTATGGGTAATAACAACAGTTAAACACTATCTGTCTATTTCTGGAATTGCTCCCATCCAGCTCCTGGCAAGAGAAATCTGACATGACTGCCTATTGCGGGCCAGTCTTGGGAGATGTATAAAAACTGGGTTTGGGCTAAATTACCTCCGGTTTGCTTACAGCCACCTCAAGTAAAAACATGTCATTATGTTCCAACGTTATTGGTAGCTATGTAGTTCTTGCAAATGCCAGCAGACTGGTATGTGTCTAAGAGCACAAGATGGAGCAGCCCTGGGAGCGGCAGTGGAGCTGGTTTATTCCACATGCCCGTCCTGTGGTGGTTTTCTCCATTTCTGGCTCGTTTGCTGCAGTGCAGCAAACTGAATCCAAGGCAGATGGTTAGTATAAGGTGTATGGCTCCACTTCCAAACGTGGTGTAAGCAGGACTGAAGTAGGGCACAGATCTAAAGCTGGCACAGGAGTGGATTTCACCCGCCGGGAGGCTGCGTCTGTCGGCTCTCTTTGGCTCCCAGACCTGCAGCATTTCTCTGCTGTGCAGTTTCATTTCTGATGTCTAGGGCAAATTTCTCTTTTCATGCTGCCTGAGGTTTGTCCAGGACGGTCGAAGGAGTCTTTTGCTTTCAGCTTTTCCACTGTCACACAGCTTGCAAAGCCATTCCTCAGGGGTTACGAGTGGCTTTATGTCTCCTGGTTTCTATTTTCAGTTTGTGGCTTGCCTAGAAAATGTCATAAATAATGCCAGGCCCTACAATAGTAATATTGAGTCTAGACACCTCCCTTCCTCCCCCGACCCTACCCAACCTTCCAGAAATCCACAGCCCTTCAGCGCACTCCTTCTTGCTTTATTGGACTTAACTTTTTCCTCTCTCCTTTCTATGAATGAGTTTGGCAGTGAAATAGCCAGAGCAGCAGCCTTAGGGATGTGCAGAGCAGGTTGGCCAGAAACGAAACCATTTTTTGAAACAGCCAGTTCTTCCAGCAAAGCTGAGTGGAAAGTTTGCACTTGTCGAACCCGCCGTGTGGTGCAGTGGCAGAGTTATCACCCAGTCATTATTGCCCAGCAGAGAAGAGAGCTGCTCACATTTCCCTGGGAAGAAAGCCTCTAGCTGATGAGATGTGAGGTAACGTGCAGGCAGAGAATTGCTGAGGGATGTTGCTGGGAAGGGGAATTCTTTACGACTGCCTTGGGAAGACTGATCCAAAAGAAATAGTTTCCAAAACTTGGTTTCTCATCCAAAGGAAGCATCATGGAAATTTGAAAGCAGCAGAGAAGGGGCCCAGAATCCAAAAGTCGCTCGCCAAGGAAAAGTCTTGTACGAGTTCAGCTTTTTTGTTGTGTGCTTTCTGTCACCATTATCATTGGTTTTGGCAAACAATAAAATTTTCAGTAAATTTCCTTTTAAAAAAAAAAGACAAAACACAACAACAAAAAAGCAAAGAAACAGGTCAAAATGAGCAAAACGAGATGCCTTCTGAAATGGTTTGCAGCACTCTTGCAAAGATTTTGAGGGAGAGAGACATCTGAACGGGTGCGAGCCTCCGGCCTCTTGCAAAAACCTGCCACACAGGAAAACAAAAGCTGCATTTAAAGGCTGCAGGCAGCCGTGGGTCCCTGCCAGCAGTGCCAGCCCCTGCAGGGGGGGAGCAGGGGCTGCCCAAGGCCGTGCTCTCGGGGGCTGTAGGGCTCTTTTAACCTGCCCGCAGCAGCCGTGCCGGTGGCTCGGAGCCTCGGCTGCGAGGACAGGACGTCTGGAGCCAGCTCATCTCCTGCACATCACATCCCATCACAGCCCTGCTCTGAGGCCTTCCTCCCTGGCACAGCAGGGCTTCTGGCAGCACCGAGACTTCAAATGCAGTTTTGTTGCTCTGTGTTTTTCTTGGCTCGTCGTGGAGCCCAAATGTTGAAAATGAATTCTGAGAAAGTTACTTAAGGTTGCTGGAGGCTGCTGCCCTGCCTGCCTTTGGTCACTGTTGTAATGCCCTGATCTGGGGGGTTGGCCTCACTGCCCGGCTGCACCGGCACCTAATGAAGGCTGGTGGCACAGATACAGGCTGGTGGCACCCAGAGGTGGGTGGCCTTTGCCCTGCTCTCCTGTGAAATGGGTCATTCCCTCGACTCGGCCAGGGGAGGGATGGCAGGTTGAGGGCGTTCCTCAGCATTTCAGTTCCTACTCCTTCCTTAGACAGAGAGATAACAACAGTGGCTGGGCAGAAACAGGTCCCGATAGCCAAGACAGTGAGTAATAAGTGTCCCAAAGCACAGAATACCTTCCAGATTGGCTTCCAGCACCGTGCTGTCCAGACAGGCCAGGCTCTGGCAGAGCTGGCATCGCCAGTGAGGCTGGGCGGGGATCGCTGGCACCGCTCTGCCTGGGGATATCTCCCCATTGCTCAGTGCTGGGGAAATTTGGCCTGTGGAGCCCAAGAGGGAATCTGGACTCTGTCCTGCAGTAGCTGACACTAATGGAAGAAATCACAATGTGTTTTATGAAAACTATGTTGGGATAATTCAGTATTTTCGTATCAAATGAGATAAAACTGTGGAGAACTCTGAAGACATTCATAGTGTCCTGTGTTATGCTAAGGAGCAGTTCAGGTGGACATACCCACATTAGAGTTCATTCCATAGAATGGTTTGGGTTGGAAGGGACCTTAAAGACCATCTAGTTCCAACCCTCTGCCTAAGGCAGGGACACCTCCCACTAGACCAGGTTGCTCAAAGCCCCATCCAACCTGGTTTTGAACACATCCAATGATGTGGCATCCACAGCTTCTTTGGGCAATCTGTGCCAGTGTTTCACCAGCCTCACAGTGAAGAATTTCTTCCTAATACCTAATCTAAACCTAGTCTTTTCCAGTTTGAACCCATTACCCCTTAGTTCTGCCATTACTAGCCTTTGTAAAATGTCCTTCCCCAGCTTTCTTGTCCACCCCCTTTTAGGTGATGGAAGGCTGTTTCAACAATTTCAGATGTTCCCATTTCAATTTTCCATTTTTAGTAAGAAGTACCTGTTACCACAGGGTCCTTTGGCCTGAAAAAGCTGTACTGTTTTCACCAGGGAAATGTGGGTTGTTTTGTTCTGTTTTAAATAATTCAGCTCCTTTCCAAAGACAAAGTAACCCAAAACCCAGCTTGTGCAAGGCATCATGCCATGTTCCAACCTATTGATGCAACTCCTTGGCAAACCCATCTCCAGACCCCTTTGCAGCAGATCCACATGGCAGCAGGGCCACGGCACTGAACACTGCAGGCTGTTTGGGTTTCTTTTAATCAGTGGTTAGAGATTTGGGACTGGCCAGAGGTAAAGTCCAAGTCCATTTCACAACTTTCCACTTGCTTCCTAAGTTTTTCCCATTACAGTAAAATTCTGCCGTGATTTGGATTAGTCATAAGGGCTCAGCACACTCGTGGTTTTACTCATGCTTTGTATGCAGATAGTGTCTTTTTGTCCAAGGCTCTTAATGAGCCTTGCAAACAGTGCTATCAATTAAACTAATACTTACCCCTTTGCTATCTGCCCCCTCTTATCTTGGAGCTATTCAAGATGCTGATTTTGGCCTCTGTGGACTTAAGCAGCCTGGGAGCTCTCTGGAAAAGAGCTGGACTGGTCCAGCCAAGATCCCTGGAAGGGCACAGGCTTTCCCTTCATTTAGGAGCAGCACGGGGTGAGGTCAAGTCCTGGTGCCACCTCGGAGAGGTTGGCAGTGTTGCTGGTGTGCCAGGCACACCAAGAGGCAGGGCTTTCCACCACGGCCAGGCCGTGGAGGGGTGAGGTGGTGCCAGTTCAGCGGCTGGGGCTCTGTCTGGTTCTGTTCATTTGGCTTTGCTCGGTGCAGCCAGATTGTTACAACAGCAAAAAAGCCCTGGGCAAAGGGTCTTTTTTTAGAATTTATTGCTCCACGGGGAGGAAATAGAAAGGCCTTTGAGGTAGGTATTGTTTTATCTGCTTCACAGATGGGGGAGTTTCTGGTACGGGCCCAAGGTCGTGGGGAGTTTTGTTCCTGAGAGATCCATCTCCCAGCCTGAGGGCATTCTGCAGCGCCGGGATGAGCTGGAGGAGTCGGGGACCCGCTGAGCCGTGGGCTCCGTGCCCCAGCC
>NW_008612963.1:65174-67304 GCF_000691845.1 Merops nubicus | reverse complement strand
TGCCGTTGAGGCGGCTGCTGCTGCCCACCGAGTACCCTCCTGCCCCGCGTCCTCCGTCAGAGCTTGGAGCAGGGCAGTCCTGGCGTGCGCCAGCCGTCTGCCCCCGCCTGTTTCTATGCGCCCTTTTCTCCTCTTGGGTCCAGTTTCTCCTCGTGTTCTCTGACTTTAGACTATTGCATGATTAAAATGCCAGAACTGGGGATGATCGATTGCTGGGGATGGTCCAGCAATGGGATGGGAGCTGGCTGTCTAATATGAGTGGTGTTTCTTGGTCATTAGGTCATCCCTTCTTCACCTTTGTCAAACTAGTGTGAGACTTATTCTACATTTAGCCATAACTGAAATCTTGGAGGACTAAAATGAACCAATATTGCAGAGAGGAGGCGTTTCAGGAACAGTTCTTTCCTACCTGTCTGTGGCTAGAGAAGACCCTTCCATTCATCATCTGATAGACCAGTTCTGCTGTGCCTCAGGAGTGGGAGGTGTCAGAGGGAACTGTAATGAGGCTGATACTGCTTTTGCTGTCTTTCCTTTGGCTAAACAGTTATGAACAGCTCTGAAGAGGAGAGGACACCAGTCCGTGAGTGACTATTCTGCCAGTAACTTCACTTGTCAGGCTCTGCCTTGGTGTCACTGATTGCATTAATTCATTGCAATAATAGACCTTTCCTCTGCAGGGAACTTGCAGCACTATTTTAATTTCTTTAATGCTTGGAAAGTTACCTATAAAATTTCCAAAACTGAACCATCCTTAAAAAACCTGAAACCTCAAACCAGCCAAGCAGAAAAGCCCAATGCTCTAGATAACCAGGGGGAGCACACTGCATTCTCCTGAGGAAGTGTTCCATATTCTGAAATATCTGTATTAAACTGTCATAAAACTTTTAGAAATCTCTTATCATGTTTGTGTTTATGACTTACCTAACCAGAAATCAGCTCTGTCCCCTCAGTGATTAATACTTGTGAGTGAGTCCCCAGCTGGGAATTTTGGAAGTACAGTAGAGACCAAGTTGCATCTTCCATGTGACTCTGCCTGTGCATTAGATACTCCTTTGTAATTTCCCAGGTTCCTTATATTTTTGGTGAAGATATTTTAAATATCTGTTCTCCACAGAACTGTTGGTGTTACTGAAATACTACTTGATGGTTTTAAAAGGTTTTTCAAGGAGGGACATGGGAGCTTTAGATGGATCCTTTAAAAAGGCTACATTATAAACTACAAAATCCAGAAGAAACCTTACTTACATTGTCTATCTTTTGCAGGAGCACTGCTTTTTTTCTCGGCTTGTGGAATGATTCCTGTGTTCCCTAGGAGTAGATATTGCTGACCAACAGTTACACAAAATACAGAAGCATAGGAAACGTCATATCATGTCCTTTTAAAAAATAATAATTGAAGTATAAATTCTAAAATGTGTTTAGTGTGTGCATGGGTAAAATTGATGGAGTTTGTGCATGTGGGGTGTGTGTGTCAACTTGTTTCAGCAAGGGTTTGAATAGTCCCCAAATGATTTGAAATTGCTTTTCCCTGCCTCCAAATGATCTTAATTCATATGGGGCAACATGGTGTCCCTGCTTATGGGACTTCTGCCTGACTTTGCTGCAGGGCACTCAAAAACTTTTCAGCAGTGAGATTAATGAATTAGAAAATAAGTTATCTTGCACAATTCAAGAAGTGAGAGTCTGAACCAAAGCAGCCAGAAAAAGTAGCTTGACTCATTGATACACAGCCTCTGGAATTTTCCACTTGTGTGGGCTGAAAACCTTCTTATTGTTAGAATGAATCTACTTTGGGTTAGAAGCTTCAAACAATTCATTCAAATTATTCATGAAAGGGATTTCAGATGAAAAACTTGGAAGAGCATAGCAGAAAGGAAAAGGTACATGCAAACAGACACTGTGGAACATTAAGTGTATAAAATACCATTTTCTACTTACATCTCTGGTACTGAATGAGGTGCTTTGTCCAGGCACTAATCCCTCTTCTTTTTGTGTCAGGGGATTTAAAAAAAATTGTGAAAAGACTGGTTTTCTTGCTACTGTTGTTTTGTGCAGAAGTAGTCTGGTTTAATTTACTTTGTTTGCAACTGTAGGCCTCAGTCCTGTAAAATGCAGGAATTTCTCCAAATA
>NW_008612963.1:51208-65143 GCF_000691845.1 Merops nubicus | reverse complement strand
TAGGGAAAATAGGTACAGACCTTCAGTGAGGAAACAGTCATAGCAACACAGGGTAACATTCCTTTCCTCTATTGGACAGAAGACTTTAACTTCCTTTATAATAAGCTGTTCACTTATTATTCACAAATTTTGCAGAAGGTGATAATAATTTTCTATCATCTTTTGCATTAGTATTTGCAAATGACCTGTCCTCCTTCAGCTGTGATGCACCACATCTTCCTTTGCGTTGCGTGAGGTCTTCCCTGTGATCAGTTTACACATTGCTGTCAGTCTTTTTGTGGAGAAGGGCGTGCTATTTTTAGTTTCTTAGGGCTACCAGGCCTTTTTGGGATTGCTGTTTTATGTAGCTTTAAACTTTAATTTTATTAACTGGCATTTAGCTGTGGGATATCTGAATGCTGGTAGGTGGGTGTGCGAAACAAAGATGTCTTAAAATACTTCTCTTCAGTGTGCGTATTTGCAGACACTGAGGAGCACTTCTATTTTGGATGTATTTTATTGAAGCTGCTCCATTTTTCTTTTAGTACAGAAAAATTACTTTGGCAGAGTCTTACTGATGCGCTTGGAGGTAAATACTTGATTTGTTGGCGAATTGAACTGAAATTGTCTTAAAAATTGAAACTTAGGGTGGTTTTTGTTGTTGCTGGTCTATTAAAGATAGCTGGAACCTCAGAACAGGTTATGTTTTTCCCCTTCTTACTATATCTCTGATGCTAAATGAGTTGCTTTAGCTAAGTATTACCTCTGCTCTTTATATATGAGACTTGTGAACAGGCATTATTCTAATTGCTGTTCTGGGTCTAAGGAGCTCAGGTTAATTAACTTGTTTATAATCACAGGCTTCAGTCCTGTGAAGTTCTCAGACTCTCAAAAAATGCAGTGGCTCTAATGCACACTTTATTCCTCAGTGGTTGCTGGTGCTCTTGGGTAAATTTTTCAGAAATTATAGATTTTTTTTTTTTTTCCTGCTTGATATTTCCTCCTTCATTCCTTCGTTCTAAATTCCATTCCTTCATCTCGCCCTCCTTCCTTTCAGAAGTGCCTTTCCATGTCTTTGTGAAGACCTCGTGTTGCAGGTTGCTCCGGCGTGTTTGCAGTGCAGCCTGGTAGTGGTGGTAGCTACTGAGCACCGTACCTGCCAGGGACAGTGTGCTCTTCATAGTGGTTATTTTTGGTCTATTTACAGGAATTCCTTAAAGAATTTTGCTGTTTTCAATCACTTTATCTTCTAAGAGCTATTTTTTTTTTGTGATGTAACATATGTTAAAGATCTGGGGAAAAAAAAAAAAACATTAGAAATTGAGGAAATGCTAGAACGCTCAGAGCTGGGCTTTGGTCTTTTGCAAGTATTGTCCAGAGAAAAATTGAATGTCTTGCATTTTGAGATGGATAAAGCAGCTGCTTGAGTTTGTTGTCTTAAATGCCTAATTTATGTTTGTGTGCTTTCGTAAGAACTTTCCAAAATATATCTCTGCTTTTTAATATTATTAAGGCTACAGTATCTGATTCCAAGTTCAGCCCGTTTGTATGTCTCTGCAGTCTTTCTTCTGTGTAAGATTTTCCATCTTTCTGTGGTAGGACCTCAGAAGAGAACACAGTTAGGATTCCTCCTGCAAAGGCCAGTGAAACTGATTTGTGTCCTAACTAATCACCTGGGAAAAATAGTGTGTAGGAGACAACACTATTTTAAGAAAAAGCTAGTTGCAACAATATATAATTTCCAGTGATTTTTTTTTTTTAAAAACTGAGTAGTCCCTCCAAATCCCCTAGCCTTAGTCTGCTGGATCAGTTTTCTACTCATCTTTAATGCAGCCTCCAGTTTCCTATATTTTGGAGGTTTTCCAGTAGGTTCCTATCTCACTGGCAATAAATCTGCTACTTTTAATGAAATGAAGTTGGAATACTGATTATCTACACATTCCCTACAGCTGTCTCTGTAATTTACAGATCACAAGACGCTGCATTACCATTAGTCTGCCAGGCTGTAACCCAGGAGAAAGAAAATCATGTTTTAGATGCTTAAATATTAATTGGAGAAGGGACTGGAGACCAGGTAACCTCTCTAAGTGTTTAAGTCCGGAGCCTTTCAGGTCAATGAATATTTAAATATCTTGTATAAAAGGGAAAAATCTCTGTAGGCGGTCCTGGAAGTGGGTCACCCAAACACTTTAATGTACTCTTGGGTATGGCTCTGGAAGGGAACGTGTTTTCGGGTCCTACTGAGCAGAAGAAACGCCTAGGACCAAGTCTGGCATGCCCTGAGTGAATAGGCTGCTGGGTAAGAAAGGGCAGTGCAACTGCATCATCTCTTTTCCTTCTCTTCCTCAGTGCTTTTGAGAGTAGTTTGAGTTTTCCTTCCACTGGGTTTTGTCAAAACACCTGAAATATGGCTGCTTGTTCAAGTATCTCTTATTTTTTACTGATTTTTTTTTTTTTAAACAGTGTTTTTTTTCCACTTCCTGGCTTCAGTGTTGAACTGAGAATTTAGTTATTCTCATAGTTAAAATATTAATCCTTCATGGATTAATGGCATGTTAAATCTTTCCATATATCATCTTCTGTGAGATGTGTTCTTTGGAGAGAACTATTTCTCACTGATACAGAGGAATAAGCTTATCCTGTATTTTTAGCAGGTTAAATCGGCTATTGGAAAAAATAAATCAGTAAAATATTGAGCTATAGACTTTTGCTAAATTTATAATCTATTCTGGTAGGGGAATCTGATGCCTGCTTGAGAGAGAAGGTAAAGCTATTGCAGGCTGATAGCCCAAGTTGACTTTTTGAGGGTGTTTTCTTCTTAATACTGAGTGGGTGTGAGTAGCATGTGTGTAGAGGGGAAGAGATGGCAAACTGGACTTGCCTCTTGGCTAAAGGTTAATTTAAGAAATGAGTTCTGGTTATATTGCAGGAACCTTTGATTTTTTATATATATATGTGCACACATATAGAAATTGTACAAAAAAGTATATATGCATATTTCCATGGTTAGGTATAGGTGTATGCAAGTATATATTGATTTTTGTCACTGAGGCTTGAAGAGTCGTTTTCATGAGTTTTCTGCCTGATTGCCATTTTTAAGTCCTAGAACTAAGTCTCTTGAATCCAAAACCAGTTTCCTTCGTCCTCACTGTGCATCTGAGCACAACCCATTTCAGAGAGAAGAGTTAAGTATCCTGAAATGCATCTTAAATCCCAGTGTAACTCCTGTTGTTGCTTTTTACGTTTTAACAATATTCCCTAGCTAGGCCTTGTTCTAAAATCTGCAGAAACTATGCAATAATAATCATAAAAAGTATTCTTACTAGTCATGGCCTTCTTTACAGATCAGTCTAAGTTAATGTCATGATTATAATTTTTGAGAGCCACAGGAGATAAGCGTGAACATTTTGGATAAGACAAAGCATATGCCCATATAATGGTGATTAAGAACACAACACACCCGTGCCCCCAGAACATAGTCCTTGTCTTTTAGTCTTGGGGAAAATGACTTTTTTAACTATTATTTGAAGTCTGTTGAAGCTATAGCTTTGAAGAGATGTTGAAAATACAATATTTAAATTCCAAGGTCACTGCTAATTCAGTTTTGCTTTAATGCCTTTATCTAAGCAAACTAACTCTTAATGAGTATTTTTATGTCAAATACTCCATAAAGAGGAACTTACTATTGAAGCTGTTACTGAAGAAGCAATCCTCTGCTTTAGTGATAGCATAATATTGTTTGCAGATATTGGGAGCAGGCTATAGATGAAGACTAAATTCACTTTAGGACCTGAATTATGATTGGTCCCATTTAAGAATGTCATAGGTTTAGGTTTTCATGGTAAAAATAGATGTGAATAATGCCAGCTTACCTCAGATAAGGCTATTACTGTACTTTTATTCCAATCTGATGACAATATTGGAGAAAGACTTCAGTCTCTCCACTGTTCAGTTAATTTTGGTTTGGTTTTGGGCTGGCTTTCATAGTCTGGGATGTTAATTATTTCTAGTTGCTGAAGACCTGAACGAGTTTACAGACAACACCTTGCAGAGTTTTTACGTTTTATTTCTAAATTCCTTTTCTTTTTTCCATCCCCACGTTGCCAGTTTCATTTTTCTTTTGATACTTTATTTGTTAAAACAGATATTTTATGTATACTGAGAGAGGCAGACAGTGCTTTGTACCATCTGTGCTATATCCACACACGGATACTATACCTGTGACAAAGTGAGTGGTTTGTGCAAGGCATGAAAGGGGATTGCATCAGGATTACAAATAGACTTCTGAACTGCCATTGTACTTAAGACATGTGGTTTTGGGTTTTTGTGTGTGTGGGGTCTTTTTAACTTTTTTTTATTTGATAATATTAAACATATATGCAAAGACTAATGCTGTCTTTGGTCCTGGTAGCTTCCTGAAAGCTTCCTTTAACCAAAGGGCAGAATGCACCCTGCAGGTCTTTTGTCATAGCTGGCTAACAAGATGGAGAAAGTAAGAGCTGAGCTTTCAGATTTGGTAGTATGGAAAAAAAAAATACCAAAAATTGTAAGCTGAAGGTGTCTGAAAAATAAATGACACCTAAAATATTTACCACTTGTGAGTTTTCTACTCAGCAGGATGACGCTTGAGAGCATAACCCGGAAAATGTAGATGTGGTAGGCGATTATCTGGCCTTCACTTCAAGAAGTGTAGTGAATTGAAAGTATTTGGGTTTTTTTAGGCCTAAGTGCATTTAATGACCTTGTGATCTTTTTTTTCTAGGTATACGAAACTTGGCTATGCAGGAAATACAGAACCTCAGTTCATTATCCCATCATGTGAGTAATTCTTTGTCCCTCCCCATTCTGATGTACAGCACTGTCACTGAGCACTTCCATGAGTCAGTGACATGCTTTCAAACGCCCAGCTCGGCCTTCGTTGTCCCCTGTCCATCTGGGAAGGGTTCTTCATTGTGTCAGCTTCTTTGGCTGAGTGTAGCTAAACACAAACCCTTGTTTGCCCTTAGCTAGAACTGTTGCTCATTAAATCATCTCTTGGTTGCTGTGACAAAGATGAAGAGACCTCCAGTCCAATTTCCTTTTTATCTCCATTATTTTTCTGCCAGGGCTCTTGAGTAGGCAGAACACAATTTACCTCCTGTCTACCTGACACCATGGTTACTACTGGGATAATCTGGGGAGGGCTTCCAATCAAGTTAAGTGCTGAAGTGCAGGTGGTGTCTGCCTGATTTACATCGTCTGGCACTGCAGACAGTTTAATATTCAAAAAAGTTGTTCCTGTTAGGAAATTGTCTTTTTGGGTATGTGTTTACCAACTAAAATGGTTTTGCCCATTTGACATGCTTTTGTTGAGCAGGTTTATTTTCAATTTGTTTGTATGTTAAGTTTCTTTAAAATGTTACACTTTTCTGGCTTTCTTGAGTTTTAGTTGTTGTTTTGATAGTTTCTCTCAGAGTCTACATATATCTACAAATGGTAATACTGCCTATGTATTTACATCTATAATGGCACCTAGTGTATCACTGTCACCTCCACTCAAGTTAACCAATGCATTTTACTTTTTTGTGAACTTTGTCAGTTAACTGCTTATTAATGCCTCAAGACTGCCTTGTAGCTACTCAGAGAAGAAGGACTAAAGATAAGGAAATAACCAGAAGTAATTGGAGACTGAAGAGGTAGAGGGGGGACATGCTCTTTACCAGATGTATTCAAACCTAAACCACTGGTAAAGATTTAAATATCTTATGTTAAAGAAGTGAGGTATCAGAGTTTCATGTGAATTTGTTATAAATCCTGTTTTATAAAACCTTAAACTTGTTGGGGCTGAGATGTGTTTCCAGAAGAGTTGTCTGCCTGTCAGTATTTTTTGGTGTTGTTAGTATTTGGCATGTTTGTGGATGATGCCTGTCTACTCTGCATTTTCTACTGCATGTCAGATCCTGATTATGACATATTAAAACTGTATGTAAATAAGGTTATGTTTTCAGAGTATTTTATTCCATTTTTATTTATAGCTTGACCCAGATTTGTTTTTTGCTGTCTCATCTTGCCTATAACAGCCATCATCTAACAACTTTAGTGATAGTTGCAGTCTGCTAACGGGAACCATAAGTGTCTCCAAAGATTTCTCTGCAGCACTGCAAATTGATTTCTCCCCTACCTCCTTCTCACCAACTGGGATAATGACTCCAATACTTACTTCTGAAGTACATCGTTTATTTTCTTCTCCTCCTGTGCTCTTTCTCTTAATTCTAGAGTTGAAACTCGGAAAATCATGTTCCTTAGTGGCTTAAAGAGTATGTCCAGTGGAATGCTGCACTCCCACAAGCTTAGTAATAGCTGTAGTCTGTAACATTTTCTCTGAGTTATTATTCCTGTTAATGAATTATTATTCACCTAATCCTGCATGATGCAGTGAGAATGACCTCTGCTATATTGTCTGGTCGATAGGTTGCATACATAATTTCTACTTCCTGGAAACGATGCTTTTGATGTCCTCATTTTTATTTCTAGAAAAGAATCCCTAAGTCAATATATATTAATTATTTGGTGTTTAGCTGTTTTAATTTTGTTTTGATTTGCTTGGGTTTTATTTTAAGGTATTGCAATCCGAGAATCAGCCAAAGTAGGTGACCAGGCTCAGAGGAGGGTGATGAAAGGTGTTGATGATCTGGACTTTTTCATAGGAGATGAAGCCATAGATAAACCTACCTATGCTACAAAGGTAGGAATTGAGTATTTTTAAGAAGTCTTCCCAAAGTTTTGCTTTTTTATTTTATAATGTTCTACAGCTTTTTTGGTAGCCATTTAAAATACACATTTGCTTTTTTGTAATGTATTTTTGTTGCTTTTTAAAAATCACATTATTTGGTACATGGCTTTAATGTTTTGTAAATGTCTGTTTTCCTAGTGCTGACCTGTGTGGTTGATGCTTGAGCCCTTGTGTAAAAATCCATTGATGCAGGGCAGCTGTTCAGTTTTCTAAATTATTAGCTATTAAAGTAGTCATAAACATTGGTTATTTAAGTTCTTGCTTAAAGTATATTCTCCTAGCACAGCATATGAACTGGGGAATGTGTTGGATACTTTTGCTTCAGGGAATGTCACAATTGTTTTGTGGGGAGCTGTCTTCAATGCAGCTTTATTGTGAATCATATTTTCCATATCCTAGTAAAGGACTTCTTGTACTTACAAAATGTTGCTGGCTTATGAATTACGTGGAAAAAATCATATTTTATACATCCTACTGTATTACTTAAATGTCATCTGTGTTCTTAACATTGAACAAAATGTAAACAGCATCCCTGCCAGAGTTTTTTCTGAAAAATATACAGCCTATATGGTCTTTATTTCTTTTTATAGATGGGAAGACATATTGAAGCTGAGTATGATTCTCAATTTTATAGATGATAAAACTTATACAAGAGGAGGTTAAAACACAGTGCCACAATAGAGCATTAGCAGTATTAGGAGTGGAGTCTGGCTTCTGGCTTCTAGCCCTGCAAGATAGAAGCACAATTTGAAGTACCTGGGAGCAGGAGATAATTTCAAATAGTGCCTCTAAATTAGAATTAGAATGGAGGATTTGATAAGGTAACCAGGAGATGAGGTGTTTTAATTCTTGCAGAAGATGGAAAGGTTTGGGGGCTTAGACTGTGCCTGTTTCTGGGTTTGTTTATCCTTGTGTGGTCTAGAGTGTTGACAAGTTCTCCTGCTTTCAGTGGCCTATACGACATGGTATTGTTGAGGACTGGGACCTCATGGAGAGATTTATGGAGCAGGTCATTTTTAAATACCTACGAGCTGAACCCGAAGATCACTATTTTTTAATGGTGAGTTAATGAGACTGGGTATGAGGCAAAACTAATAATCCAATCACAGGTGGCTCTTTTGGAAGGTATTTCTCTCTCTACGGCTATTTCTCTGAAACTGGGGGGTGGGAGAGAGGGAGAATGAAGGCAACCTCTAAAGCTGCATTATGACTAAATTCTGTTCATTTTGTAATGCAGGCTATTGCAGGGTGGATATTGGTTTTGAAAAGCTTCAATCACTTTATTTAAACTACATTCTATTGGAAAGTTTCTGTTTTGAGTGCACTGAGAATTTTAAGTTTGATTACCATACCACCAGCTAATCGGTGCATGAACTCAGGACTTTACTGAGGTGCTTTTTCAAAACTTTTTTTTTTTTTCCCCAGACAGAGCCTCCACTAAACACACCAGAGAACAGAGAGTATCTTGCAGAAATCATGTTTGAGTCATTTAACATACCAGGACTTTACATTGCTGTTCAGGTGACCAAAGTGAATGTATGCTTCTAAAGTCCACTATAGCTGCAGTATGTATAGTCTTCTGCATGCACAGGTCTGAAATGTTTGAAATGGTATTTTCTGAGATTGTAAATCAGCACATTCTACCTGCTTCTAAATATAAACTCCTTCTCATGCAGGCAGTGTTGGCCTTGGCTGCCTCTTGGACATCACGGCAGGTTGGAGAGCGTACTTTGACTGGAATTGTCATCGATAGTGGGGACGGAGTCACCCACGTGATTCCTGTGGTATGTAGCAGGGTGGAATTTGGAATGATCAATGTTTTGGACAAGTACAGGGTTTGCTTACTACAGATTTAAATAACAAGTGTCAAATGTAACTTTATTTTTAAACTTTCAGGATTGTTTGGTTGTTTGGGATTTTTGCCTCCCTTACAATTGTTTTGGAAAGTATCTATTTTTTGTGATTGTAACTTATGCAATTAAATTAGCTTGCTGACTAGAAAGGAGATATCAAGGAATCATTAGGCCATCCTTTAAAGGCTATTTCTATGTCAAACCTTGTCTTCTGTTACTGTCATGCCTTTCTTTCGTTTAATATTAATGCTTATTTTGGACCTCCTGCATGCTACCAACATCTGATGAGATGTCATAACTTTTTTGATGTCCTGCATTTTGATTGTTTAATATAGCTGCTAACATGTGCTTTTTGTATGGCTTTTTTGTATTTTAGAAGCTAGTGATCTCTGCTGGTGTTGACAGCTACAATCTTGTATAAATGCATGTTCATATACATGGTCAGTCTCCTACAGCTTAATTATGGTAGATGTTAAAAATACAGAATTATCTATGCATACTGACATGTGTTGGTGTAATTTTGTGTATTTCTGAAGCATATAGTGTGCTTGAGTGGTCAGTTATTTTATAAATGAAAATTTGCTTTCCTCAAACTTAATTTTGCATTTTTGATTTTGATATTAATCTGGTCTTCTCAGTATTTTCTTCATATGGGAAATGATGGGAAAAATCAGGGTTTACTATATGAAACTCTGAAAAGTGAGCGTGAAAGAAAAAAGAAGAGAAAATAAACAAACCAAACCAAAAACCAACAAGGGAAGAAATAACATTGGTTCAGCAATACCAGTGTTTTCAGTAAATGCATCCTGAAAAAAATTCAGCAAATAGATTTCTTAGGGGTTTTTTTTGTGCCTATTGCTTGAAAGTTAGCTTCATTTTTTCTTGTCTGATAATTTTAATAATTTTTATATTCTTTCCTATTATTATTTTTCTATCAAACAGTACATGAGTGGTCTATTTATATTTCATCTGCTTTTCAGGTCATTCCTAAAAGGAACCAACTGATCAGACTGTCTTCTAATGTGTGCAGGATCTTTTTGTCTATAATTTGTCTTATCTATTAAATTTACTAATTCGTCGTAATCAAGGTCTTTTAAATCAAAATATTACCCACTATTCAGTAGGTTTTGCATTTTTATAGTAATTTTACAGCTTTAAGATTTTACTTTTAATTAAAAATCAAACCAAAGCATTATAAAAAGGAATGCTAGTTTTGCTGTTAATTATTGATACACAGTAGATTTTTTTTTTTCCCTAAATATTTTTTGCTTCTCCTCCTACACAGGCAGAAGGCTATGTAATTGGAAGCTGCATCAAACATATTCCTATTGCAGGTAGAGATATTACTTACTTTATTCAACAGCTCCTAAGGGAAAGGGAGGTGGGAATTCCTCCTGAACAATCTCTGGAGACAGCAAAAGCCATAAAGGTACACCTTTCCTTATGTCTTAATAAATACATAAGTAAAACTCTGTGAGCTAATTTTTTTTGGCTTTAACAAGTTGCCTATGGCTGTTTTAAAAATACAAATGTAGGCAGTATTGTAATTACACAAGCTTCTGGTGGTTTATCCAATCAGGTGTGGGGGAAGGGGAAAGAGGAATGAAAGCTTCATGCTAGACTGTTTGGAGTGAATATGTTCTGCAGATTAAATCAGCATTTTAAGCTTTAGTTTTGTTTAAAATTTGCTTTTTAATTTAGTAAAAAATACCTGTGTATAATGTCAGTAGGGTGATTGTGTGGGTCTGATGGTGCAGTGAAAACTTGCCACTGAAATTCTTCATTGCCACAGGCCTAATAGTTGTGGTAGTTTCATTTTGAGAGAGACCAGTCTAGTGGAGTCAGTGGTGCAGTCTTGTTAAAGCAAATGGGGCGTGTGCATGTCTTGGAGGGCTGTCCTCAGGAGTCATTTGGGGGAGAACATCTGTTGAACAGCCCCATCTGTAAGAATGCTCATGTATTTTTGTTTTCCAATTGTGTTCTACTTTAGTTCAATGTTGGAATAGTTATTTTGGCAATTTTTAATGCATAGTATTTCTTAACAGGAGAAATACTGTTACATTTGCCCTGACATAGTGAAAGAATTTGCCAAGTACGATGGAGACCCTCGGAAATGGATCAAACAGTACACTGGCATCAATGCAATCAACAAAACCAAGTTTGTTATAGATGTGGGTTATGAAAGGTTCCTTGGACCCGAAATTTTCTTTCATCCTGAGGTAAGAATAGGAACTAGCAATATTAAAGTAAGTTTACTGGCTGAGTGAAGGGGGGGGGGAGGGAGGGAGGTTCTGTTATTTCTGGTGCCGGTGCGCCATCGCGTGGAAGTACATCAGTAAGTCACCTCACTGCAAGCCTTGTGCATTCTCTCTCTGCAGATAAATTAAGCCCAGAAAAATGTGAGCCCAGGTAGTTATTTTTCTAATATCCCATGTAACATTGGAACCATCTTATCTGTTTCTTTAAAGGTATTCTAAAATTGAGATTAAATTATTTGGACTTACAGATCTTATGCAGTATTTTCCTTTTTTCTTTCAGCACTGGTTTAAACCAGTGCACCTTGACACTGTGTATTTGATTGTGGTGCCAGTCCTTTTGGGCACTGCTCTACGTGGTAGCGTTGCACTGATAATATTCTAAATCTTGGATGCTGACTTTTGAGACTGAGTCAGTTCATAAAGTGTGGATTTTAAATTTGTCCTTGAGGAGGGTCCATAGAAATCTCTGACGTGGCCATAAGTAACATACGCAGTTCTGGGAAACACTGCAATACCTAGTCTGTCTGATTTTTGGTGGTTCAGCTTGAGTGTAAAGAGTTAAGTTTTAGTGCTACAACATAGCAGAGAAGATTCTCTCCATTCTTACACACTCCACTGACTTTACTGCAGGCACCCGTAGCCTGTAGTACTATTAAAAAATTTAATCAAGACCCACTGGTGAAGTTTCCCTTTGTCTACCCTCCTCCTATTGGGAGGATGTAAAAAAAAAACCCTAATTCTCTCACCTTTTGTCTGAATTTCAGCCTTTATGTCTTTGTGGTCAGTTTGGAGCCATCTGATCTTGTGCCAACACTAAACCTCTGGGCTAAGTATTTTGTCCTCCCTGCTGTTTACCTGTGGTCTTACAGAGAAGCATTGAGTCCCATGTCAGGCATCATTTTAATAGCTCCTCTTTCCATAGTCCTTCAAAGACTGTCAGGAACAGGATAAAGGACTAATTTCCATTTTCTTCATTTCTTGATAGTTTCTTGGCTCTGTATTGAAAATAAAACCAAAACTGAACTGACTTTCTAGACAAGAAAAAACACACGTACTGCATCCAAAGAGAATTTCTCGCTGGACTTCATTCACTCCTCACTTCAAAGGGTGTCGAGTTAGCTAGGTAAAAGTTGCCTTTGGTAAAGCTGTCTTGTAATCTTTTCCCTATTTTCAGTTTACAAAATTTTTTTCTGAAGCCTTTAATACTCTTGAATTTTGGCTTTGGGGCTTGTAGTTACCCACATTATTTCTTAGGTATGTTTACTTGCTCTTCTCCAAATGTGGTATTTGCTAGCAGACTGCAATTTCATATGTCAGTTCTCTTGTCCCCATTCTGAGAGCTCGTTATACTCTGCTTTGGATGCCCTAACTCCCATTTCTTATTACTCCTTTTGTCTTGCTGTTTTATCAATATCTTTACGGAGAGCTTGGGGTGGTTTTCAGGCTGTAGTTTATTCAGATCAGAGCTCTCCATGTGAAACAATACTGCATCTTTCTTCTCTTTTCATTTCTGTGTCTTCATGTTTTATCTTCTTGCATGATTAATTCTTACTGTGGAAATTAGCCTGAATTCTTGGAGATTTTTCACATCATTCTTATGGCTCCTGATCTCCAAGCCACCTTCCTTTGCTAATTTCTCTTTCAGTTCAGTGTATACTTCTTGTGTTTTGACTTTTGTTACTCATCCAGTTAAATACTTCATCATGTTTAGGATGTAAATCCCAAATAGTTCCTACACCTTTGGGAAAGTTTTTAAAGTTATAATAATTTATTATTATAGATACATATTGATAATTCTTTTAATTTCTGAAATCCAGGCTATGAACTGATCCTTTTCTTAAAAATTGTGCTAAAATTTAAATGGAATATTGCCACTGGTCCAACAATATTTTCTACTATTAGCAACTTTCTCTACTATGTATAAATGCAGAAATCTACCCTAGCATTGTATTGATGTTTGCATTGATGGGGACTTTCACTGAAGATCCTTGAGTATTTATGCCTCTGACTATTAGAGTTGTTTTGTGCTTGGAAAAAAAAAAAATCTGATTTTTGGTGGGAGTTTAACCTAAGTATTTTGGTAGGTTTGAAAGTTTTTTTAGAAGGGCATTCCAGTTTGCACACTGATATTATTCATTTCACTTAAAAGGAAAGACAGGACCGTGTTGCACAGTAACAGTATGTTTAGTACTGCAGGAGAACTCTCAACTTGTGTCACATGCAATAGTAGCTCTGTAGTGTGTAAATGATAAACTGTGAATTTATGACCAAGAGGGAGAAGCTGAATTCAGCAGAGAAAGGAAATTCTCATTTCCCTTGTCCAGAAGTGGGTTTGTTACAATGTAGAATAAGTGGTGAGCAGGAGTAATACTAACTGTGATTCCCTGTCTTCCCCTGTAGGAGTGCTGTTACAAAATCACTCTACAGTTTCACTTCTGCCTTCTTGTTTCTCCATCCTTAGAATGAAAAATCTAATGCCTGTTCTATTTCATTTTAGTTTGCTAATCCTGATTTTATGGAGTCCATTTCGGATGTGGTTGATGAAGTCATACAGAACTGTCCCATTGACGTGCGGCGTCCGTTATATAAGGTATGGTCTCTCTGTTGTAAGATTTAACTGTATTTATTTCAAGACTTAAGTATTGACATCATCACCATCTTGAAGCGTATATGTAATTACCACTTCCCCCACTATGAGAAGTGTGAACTTTGAATAGAAATAAGATCAAGTTAAAGTGCCATTTCTGAATGAAGTGTTGCGGCGGTTTGGGGGCAGGGCAGCCCCCAGAACCGTAACAGACACTCTCTGTTAACCCCCACCAAAAAAAGGGAATAAGGGGGAGAGACTTGTTGATTAGAAAAGGAAAGAAAAGAGCTTTAATACTACCACTAATAATAATAGTAATAATGACAATGAAATTAGACTATGTACCAATATATACAAAGGTAGTCCCGAACCCAGCTCGCCCCTCATGGCAAACGCATCAGCGTCACCCGGAGCTGGGGAGCAGCCCCCGGGGAAAAAGTCCCAGGCTGGACTAA
Source organism: Merops nubicus (assembly GCF_000691845.1). NCBI lineage: Eukaryota > Metazoa > Chordata > Aves > Coraciiformes > Meropidae > Merops > Merops nubicus. Next base: position 51,239 of record NW_008612963.1, on the reverse strand, counting down.
GTCCCAGACGGCAGCTGGGGACAGGAGATGG